>NC_140174.1:63464395-63506895 GCF_963971535.1 Notolepis coatsorum
GTACGAGGAAGCGTTGGTGATGCTGGTCACTGTAGAACTTTAGCCGCACGATATACTATACACAAATAGACTATTACTGACTTAATAGAAATATGTCGCACTCGACGGTATAGCGCCAAACTCTGACAATTCAGTTATTAATTCGCACGCGGTCTCAATGCTCTATTTGGGGCCAAACAGGCCATACTTCACCGCACGGAGTATCGTGGGTGAGGCTTCAACTTATGGGGTAACTCTACTTCTGTATTCACCTGCGCCATATTTATATGCACGGCGAACAATCTAGTGCCAACCTCATTTCTGTCTCGTATCCCTGGCAAGGCCGGGCATGTACAGACATGTCTTGACGGTGGCCTTGAACCTGACTCTGGAGGCATGGCCCTGGCGCCTGTGGACCGCTGTCCAATAGGAGAATAAAATATTATGGTCTGTGTTAGGCTAAAGGGATATTCCGTGTATATGTACAAGGAATATACAAGGGATATCAAACGATATACAAATACTATGCAATATATATCAATCAATAAATATATATATTCGGTTTAATCTGATCCTTTGTAACAGCCGCCTCCTAATTAGTCCCACCTAATTAGCTAAGCAGAGACAGATTAACCGCACTGTCCACTACTCAATGTCTGTTGTGAGGGGTCGGGCAGTTCACAAAGTCATGGGGTCATGGTCGTCATCGATAGTATCGGGGAGCCTTGGCAGTTCTATTAGCCTCGCCACGGGTCGGGTGTAGATCCGTCCTTGGACGAGCACTTCGGCTGCTCGGACCTTTCCGTCGGCACCGGTGATCACTTTGCTTACGCGGCCAGCCGGCCACATAGCTCGGGGTAGTGACTGGTCGATAATCATGACGACTGTTCCTTCTGTCAAATTGTCTCTCTCTTTCACCCATTTCTGGCAGGTCTGTAGAGACGGTAGATAGTGGAGTAGGAAGCTGTTCCAAAACTTGTCAGCCAATACTTGACTGTACCTCCACATTCTTCGGCTGTTCGCTTCTTCAGGCCTGTACATTGTCTGTGGTAGCGCGGGGTCCAGCCGCCCCATCAAGAGTGTGTTGGGGGTGACTGGGTCGACATCTGCTACATCACTTGAGACGTAACCGAGGGGCTTTGAGTTCAATACTCCCTCGATCTCCGTGAGGACTGTCATTAGGACTTCTTCCGCCACGGTCTGGGCCCCAAGCACGGCGTACAGGGCTGTCTTTATTGAACGTACTTCTCGTTCCCAAGTTCCACCGAAGTGAGGTGCGTTCGGGGGATTAAACTGGAAGTCAATCTGGGATGGAGCGAGGTGGGTCTTAAGTTCTGGGCCCATAGCTTGGAAGCTCTCTCTCAGCTCTCTTTCTCCGCCTTTGAAGTTTGTCCCGTGATCAGACAATAATATAGACGGTTTGCCTTTCCGCGATGTGAATCTTCGGAAGGCCATAAGGAATGAGTCTGTGCTCATGGTTGGAAGGAGTTCTATATGCATCGCTCTGGTGGTCATGCATTTGAATACAATACCCCACCGCTTCTCAGTTCCTCTTCCTTTCTTTATATACAGCGGGCCGAAACAGTCCATACCGGTGGAGTGAAAAGGCTTGTCGCCGAGTCGGAGGCGACAGGGAGGTAGGTCAGCCATCCGGGGTATACTGGGCTGCGCTCGCCACTTACGACAGTCTAGACAGGTTCGCTGGAAGCGCCGCACTGCTTCTCTCCCTTGCAGTATCCAATAACGACGTCTGATCTCCGCGAAGACTCTCTCTGCCCCGGCGTGATGCACATCCTCGTCGTATTTCTTTATGATCAGCTCTGTGACCTTGTGTCGGCTGTTTAAGACTATCGGGTACTTGACGTCATCCGGTAAGTCTGGAGCTCTCCGCAGACGACCACCCACTCTGATGAGACCATGGGCGTCGCTCTCGGGGGCTAGGTGGAGCAGTCTGCTGTCTGATGGGACGGGCTTTGCTCCCTGTAGACAGTCTAGCTCATCGGGGAACGAGTCTCTCTGGGCTCGTTGTAGTAGAAGAAATTCTGCTTCTTCGTAGTCAGCTGCTGTAATGTCAGTAGTGAGCTGAACCTCTGGGTGGTGCCACAGGAATGTCTTTAGCTGCGCACTCTCTAGGGTGAGGCAATCGTCTATGTCGGGGTCTGTGGAGATGAGTGTGTTCAATCCACAGAACATAGATTTCTTGTTTTCGGCCTCCTCTTTACTCGCTTCCCGTGGGGTGGGTGTAGGCCACTCTTCTTCCGGGAGCTTGAGGAACTCTGGCCCGTCACTGTATAGGTTGTGACGGGTGAGGTCATCCAGGGACATTCCCCGGGTGATGACGTCAGCTGGGTTGTGTTTTGTGTCCACATACCTCCAGCTTGCTACTTCTGTTAAATCTTGAATCTCTGTGACTCTGACTCCCACGAAGACCTTGTATCTGCACGAATCAGACCGGATCCATGTGAGTACTGTCGTGGAGTCTGACCACAAGATTGTTCTTTGCACCGGAATGGTGAGTTCACGTTGGATTAACGTGGCGAGTTGCGCTCCTGTTAGGGCTGCGCAGAGCTCTAGACGCGGGATAGATTGTTGCTTTCGTGGGGCTATTCTTGAGCGAGCCAGGATGAAAGCAGTATGTATTTCTCCTCCCTCCTCTCGGGCATGCAAGTAGGCCACCGAACCGTAGGCTACTTCGGAGGCGTCGCTGAAGACGTGCAGGTCCATCTGGCACGTCTCCGGCCTCACTGTGGGTGGGAAGTAGCTGCGGCGTATGTTGACACCTGGGAGTGAGCTGAGTTCCGTCTCCCACTCTCTCCATGTGGATGCAAGGTGTTCGGGTATGGGGTCGTCCCAGCCCTGGTCCTTGTCCCATAACGCTCTTACAATAATCTTTGCCCTGGTGGTGTAAGGTAGAATACATCCCAACGGGTCATATTGTCTGGCGAGTGTTCTGTATACACTCCGTCTGGTGGTCGGTAGTGCAGTCGACCTTCCCTGCTCCTTGGTCAGGGGTGTGTGTTTATAATGGAGCGAGTCTGTTTTGAAGCGCCAGACTAGTCCTAATGTCATTTCTTGGGCTTCTCCTGGGATGGTCGCCATCCAGGTCTCGCTGCTTGCTGCCTTGTCCTCGGGGGAGAGGCTGCGCAATACTTGCGGGTCGCTGCTGGCCCACTGCCTGAGATCAAAGCCGACTTTGATCAGGGAGGCGCGGAGCTTGAGTAGAAGGGCCTCGGCTTCTTCTGGCGTCGAGACGCTTTGCAGACAGTTGTCCACGTAGAAACTATTTCCTACACTTTGTCGGACCTCTTCATCAGCTGCTGGGTCCTCTGCGACGTGTTTTTGCAGTGCAAACGTAGCACAGCATGGGCTGCATGTGGTTCCGAAAGGGAGGACTTCCCATTGATAGATGGCTGGTTGCTCATCCCCGATCCTCTCTCTCCATAGGAACCGCAGCAGGGGCTTGTCCTCCTCCACTAGTCTCACCTGCAGGAACATCCCTTTGATGTCGCCGCTGATGGCCACCTTGTCTTGGCGGAAACGTAGTAACACGCCTAGTAGAGAGGGGCCGAGTGTTGGGCCGGGCAAGAGCTCTTTATTCAGATTTTGTGATCCGATCTGGTAGCTGCAGTTGAACACAATACGATCCTTGCCGTTGTGGTGGACTTTGTGGTGCGGCACGTACCATGATTCGGTCGTCTGATCGGCCTCTTTAATGTCAATTTTCTTTATGTGTCCCGCTGTGATTAGCTTGTTAATCTCAGCGCGGTACACCGTCTCTTGAGCGGGGTCTCTGGCTAGGCGCCGCTCTGTGTTCAATAGATACCGCTCCGTCGCTTCTTTTGGGGCGTGGAAGGTAGGCATACCCTCTTGCCTCAGGAGTGGAGTTGCGTATCTCATCACTCCGTTGACTTTGACTCTCTTTGTCCCCTGCTCGAGGAGGGCTATAGCGTAAATGTCTTCCTTGGAACGAATGTCTTTCTTTTCGTTCTTAAAGGGCATTGTCTCTAGTGTCCATAGCCTCTCGACATGCTGTAGGAGGGTGGTGTCTTCTTCTGTCACTCTGGAGTGGAGGCAGTTAGTGGCTGCTGTTCGGTTAAGAGACTTAGCGAGGGGGCCTTGTAATGTCCATCCTAGGCGGGTCTCGACTGCTGCAGGACAGCCTCTGGGCCCTGTGTGGACCCGGTCAATCGAGACGATGAGGTCTGCATGGTCGGAGCCTATCAGCAGGGTCGGGGTGGCACCGTCTATGAGCGGTATAGGTAGTTGACGCAGGTGCACATATTTATCCATCAGCTTGGCGATGGGGTAGGTGTACTGCGACAGGCCTATTTCTTGGCTGGTGAAAGCATTAGTAATCCTATACCGTCTCTCTGGCTGCCCGCTTGCTGCGATAGTGAAGGAGACATTCTCGCCCTTTATCGTCTTTAGATCTCTTCTTATTGTCCGAATCGTCATCTGGTTTTCGCTCCCCCGCAGCCCCAGCTGGGCCGCAGCGGACGCGAGGAGAAGGGTCTTCTCTGACCCGTCGTCAAGGACGGCGTAAGTGTCCATGACCTTATCTTGGTAACTCAGTGTTACGCGGACCACCTTTAAGAGCACCCGGGCGCCCCCGCTGCTGGCGGGGTCAATGTACATAACACTTGCCTTTGTGCTGCTTGAGGGTGCAGGCTTTCTTCTGTTACTGTCGTGTAGGACATCTAGGTGGGCTCCGTCACACCGATTACACCTCTTCTTTAAGCGGCAATCGGCTGCCATGTGACTGCGCGCACATCGGTAACAGCGTCGGTTGGACTTTATCCATTGACTCACCTCGTCGGCGGTCATCTTCTTGAATGTGTCACATTGTGACAACCCGTGTTCCTTTTCGCAGTACGGGCACACCATCTTCCACTTCTCTTTCATCGAGGGGGTACTGTGGTTCTTGCTGCTCGGTACTGATTCTGATTAGTGCATGACGGTCACCAATCTTCGGCCATCGTTTGCTCTCCTAGGTCCCTCTCTGGAGCTTGGGGTGCTCCGCATGAACGTATCCAACCGTAGGCTGTTGACTTCTCTCGCCAGGAAGTCGGCTAGGTCTAGGAGGGATGGCTCGGGACCGTTAGGATCACGGTGGTCTCTTTGCCGCCTGAAGCGCTCTTGTCGGGCGGGCGGAAGCTTCTCTAAAATCTTCTCGACATTAGAGTTTGCGTACAGTTCGTGCATACCCTTTTCTCTTTGCGCCCCCAGCATCCCTACCAGGGATTGTACCTTGATAGACAGGTCATCTAGTGAGCGATTGTCTGTGGCTGGGGGTAGGCGGTCAATATGCCTTATCTCTTGTATTACGTAGTCCCATATGCGTCCATATCTTTGGTCGAGTGCTGCTAGAGCCGCTGTGTATGGGGTAGTAGAGGTGGCATAGGCCAGCGCTATATTGTGCGCTCGGGGCACCTTGAGGTGCTTCAGTAGGATAGCATACTTGTACGGTTCATCAGCTACATCGGACATCATTGTCTCTAAGCACATTCGTAGCTCCGTGTACTGTGCTCTGTTCTCGTGGGTGAAGTCCGGAAACGTCGGTGTGCCAATGTATGATGCCATGGATGGCTGGCACATCGGTGAGCGTTGGAAGAGAGGCCTCCTAGGCGAGTCTCCTCTTACGCCTCTTGGTGGGCTGGTACCTGCTGGGTACCATGGCCCGCGTATCCAGGTGCTGTTCCTCGGGGCTGGTCGTGCGTCAAGCTCACCCGTGAATTGAGTCGGGGGTCTGTAGCGCAGAGCCGCGGGGGTAGAGCCTGGGCTGTACTGGACCTCCTGGTCCTGTGGAGTACTGTGCTGCTGTCGGGCTTGACTCTCCTCCTCTCCCTCTTCTTCTTCCTCTGGCAGGTCCTCTAGATCCTGTAGTCGTCTATTTAGCCTCTCCGCGGTGTAGACCGTTTCTTCCTTGTAGCTGGGTCTCACTTGGACCGGTCGGGGAAGGGGTTCGGAGGGGGGTATAGGCTCTCTCTGGTGGTCGGGCTCAGGGTCGCTTGATCGGGTAGGGGAGGGTGCCCTTGACCCTTGTCTTGACGAGGCCCTGGAACCCCGTGCGGAGGGAGGGGGTGTAGCCCTGGTGATCAGCTGCTCCATTATCTGCGCTTGTAATCGGTCGCACTCGGCTTCGCGCTTGGTGAGAGCGAGGTCACGCTCTGCTTCTCTTTGGGCACCGGCAGCGGCACGCTGGGCTTCGGCGGCGGCGCGCTGGGCTTCGGCCCGGTCCCTTACCATATTCTCTTCCGTCTGAAGGCGTCTAATCTCTAGACGTATACGATCTTCGTCGCTCCGTTGCTGCGCCTGAAGGCGTTCTCTTTCCATGGAAGAATGTTCGCGCTCACTAAGCGTCTGTGCTTGGAGTCGATCGCGCTCTGTTGAGGCTGCTAGGCTGGCGAGGAATGCCTGTGCCAGCATCTTGTCCGCCTCGCTGGGGGAAGACGCTGGTTGAGGTGATCCGCTCCTGGCAGTACTCGTTGGAGATCTGTTCTCCTGTGGCGAGTCCTGGAGATCCATCTCCGGGGTGCTCTCCTCTTCTTGTAGCGGGTAGAGTTCCATCCCTGGAGGGCTGTCTTTATCCTGGAGCTCTCCGGGGACTACTTCTTCGGTCTTGGCGGGGGGTAAAGTCATGTCGGGTCCCTCCTGGTCCCTACCGTGAGCTTGGTCAGTTACGTTAGAACCCACTAGGGCCTCTATTGGCGGGGTAGCCTGGTCGATAGGGTCGGACATAATTTTACGATCTACTTTTTCCGCGTTTACCGTCTGTAGAAAGCTACGTAGTATATTGGCAACGTAATCCTCTAAGTACTGAGGTGTCTGCCGTCTACGCTGCGGGCGATCTACTTTAGGAGAACCGTTTTGTGGAGTGTTCATCATAGGCCATGTCAATATTAATACCACTATATTAATATTACACTAGTTACCCTCCGGCTCGAAGGACCAATTGTAACTGAGGGGTACAATTCCCTGACTGTATTGATAAGTATGGTATCATTAAACCACTACCGCTTTATGTACTTTAATTACTGGCCATACAGTACATGATATATAAATATGATGAACACTTCCCACAATGAATCGGTTCCACACAAAGTGGTAATTAAGTATTTATTGCAGCAAAGGGTACATAATATACTTCTCTATTTTACTTTGGATGCGCTTATAAGGCAAAGGAATGTGCGTAGGCAAATCAATAATGAATGTCCATTCTCTGGTTACGCAGGAGGTAATTCTACAACCTGAATCTTAGGGAATTATATCTATGGTACACTAGTAATATATAGCGGGAGATACTGGAAGGGTCCCCCCGGTTGTAAGCCAGCAGGGGTAGAGGATCTGTCGGTAGTAGAGAGTCTGGTCAACGATGACTAAGGAGACTCCAAGTACAGGAGACGGTGCAATAGTCTCTTGATCCACAGACTAATACAGCTGTTCTCCGTAGACTGTAGCTCCACAGTGAAGAAAGCTAGCCGGCCTCAGGCTCTCTGAGGCGCAGACTCGACGTGGCTCCTCACAGGGTAAATCCCACACGTGTAGGCGTCGGCGATTCTCCGCTCCATAAATCACAGGACCAAAACAAATATAATCCAGCCGCAAAGGGCTATGTAGTCGTCGGGTAGATTAATCCAGTGTACATGTCCACACGGTTCTCGTCTAGGTCTCCTCGGGTGAAAGCGCCATGAAAGCAGCCCAGCCTGGTCAAGCACTCTAGCTGGTACGAGGAAGCGTTGGTGATGCTGGTCACTGTAGAACTTTAGCCGCACGATATACTATACACAAATAGACTATTACTGACTTAATAGAAATATGTCGCACTCGACGGTATAGCGCCAAACTCTGACAATTCAGTTATTAATTCGCACGCGGTCTCAATGCTCTATTTGGGGCCAAACAGGCCATACTTCACCGCACAGAGTATCGTGGGTGAGGCTTCAACTTATGGGGTAACTCTACTTCTGTATTCACCTGCGCCATATTTATATGCACGGCGAACAATCTAGTGCCAACCTCATTTCTGTCTCGTATCCCTGGGCAAGGCCGGGCATGTACAGACATGTCTTGACGGTGGCCTTGAACCTGACTCTGGAGGCATGGCCCTGGCGCCTGTGGACCGCTGTCCAATAGGAGAATGAAATATTATGGTCTGTGTTAGGCTAAAGGGATATTCCGTGTATATGTACAAGGAATATACAAGGGATATCAAACGATATACAAATACTATGCAATATATATCAATCAATAAATATATATATTCGGTTTAATCTGATCCTTTGTAACACTAAGCATAACCACGTCGAAAGAATGCCTAAGCATAACCACTTCGAAAGAATGCCTAAGCATAACCACTTCGAAAGAATGCCTAAGCATAACCACTTCGGAAGAATGCCTAAGCATAACCACTTCGAAAGAATGCCTAAGCATAACCACTTCGAAAGAATGCCTAAGCATAACTGTTACGAAGGATCAGATTAAACCGAATATATATATTTATTTATTGATATATATTGAATAGTATTTGTATATCGTTTGATATCCCTTGTATATTCCTTGTACATATACACGGAATATCCCTTTAGCCTACTATAGCCCATAATAGTTCATTCTCTTATTGGACAAGGACCTGGCTTCAGGGGACAAGCCCCTTGGAGCCAAGTTCAATGGTACCGACGAGACATGTCTCTACTAGCCCCGGCTCTGCGCAGGAATACGGCTACCGAAAGGAGAGTGGCACTATTTGTTCACCGTGCATATAAATATGGCGCAAGTAAATGTAGAAGTCCTCTTATCCCTTAGTCCTTTACCCTTCTACCCAACTAAGTAACAGAACGTGAAGCCTCACCCACGATACCGCGTGCGGTGTAGTATGGCCTGTTTGGCCTTAGAATAGCATCGAGACCTCGTGCGAATTAATAGCTGAATTGTCAGAGTTTGGCACTGTACCGTCGAGTGCGACGTATTTCTATTAAGTAATAATAGTCTATTGTGTATGGTGCATTGTGCGGTTAGAGTTCTAAAGTGACCAGCATCTCCAACGCTTCCTCGTGTTATCTAGAGTCTTATCCAGGCTGGGGCCGACCACATGGCGCCTTCATCCGAGGAGATCTAGATGAGGACCGAGGGACATGTACACTGGATTACCTACCCGACGACTGCTGAGCCCTATGCGGCTGGAATATATTTGCTTTGGTACTGTGATTTGTGGAGCGGATAATCGCCGACGCCTGTGAGTGTTGGATTTACCCCCGAGAGGAGTCAAGTTGAGTCGGCGCTCAGAGACTGAGGTCGCCTAGCTTCTTCTTCACTGTGGAGCTACAGCCTACAAGAGAACCAAGGTGTATTCATCTGCGGATCAAGAGTCTACTGCACTGTCTTCTGTACTTGAAGTCTCCCTAGATATCGTTGACCAGACGGTCTACTACCGACGGCTCTCCTACCCCCCCTACCGGCCTACAACCGGGAGGACCCCTTCCAGAATATCCTGCTATATCATTAAGAGTACCATAGATCTAATTCCCTAAGAGCCAGGTTGTATACTTGCTTCCTGCGTAACCAGAGATTGGACATTCAGTGTTGATTTGCCTACGAGTACTCATTTGCCTTACAAGTGCATTCAAATCATAAATGTAATAGTAACTATTATATGTACCTTTTGCTATATATTAAATATTTGATTATTACCTTTGTGTGGACCCGATTTCATTGTGGGAAAGTGTTCATCATATTTAGATATCGTGTACTGTATGGCCAGAAGTTAAAGTACATAAAGCGGTAGTGGTTTAATGATACCATACTTATCAATACAGTCAGGGAATTGTACCCCTCAGTTACAATTGGTCCTTCGAGCCGGATGGTAATCAGTGTAATATTAAAGGGGAACTATTTTACTATTCCTAGCACTATTTGGGCAACTTTAAACAATTCCTGTCAGTCTATTGAAGACATCTGTACGTTTAAAAAAATAAAAATGCATTGGTTTATATTTCTAATCAAGTACTCAAACCCATCATTTTTCAGCCACAAGAAATCAGGCTGTTATGGCCTGGCTCCGCCCATAAGCACTTTGAGTGACAGTCAGTCGAGAGAGAGAGAGAGAGAGAGAGAGGGGGTGTAGACAGACAGACAGACACCCTATGTCTATACGTTGTGTTAGTTTGCTGCTGCTATGAGAGAGAGAGAGAGAGAGAGAGAGAGAGAGAGAGAGAGAGAGAGAGAGAGAGAGAGAGAGAGAGAGAGAGAGAGAGAGAGAGAAAAAAAAAAGTGTAAACACTCTGCGTGTCCTCCCGGGAGAGGGAGCCGGGAGGACACGCAGAGTGTTTACAGTTCTCTCTCTCTCGGTTCGGGAGCATGAGCTGTCTGTGGCGCAGCGCGGTGGTGGACTTGAGCCGGGAGGACACGCAGAGTGTTTACAGTTCTCTCTCTCTCGGTTCGGGAGCATGAGCTGTCTGTGGCGCAGCGCGGTGGTGGACTTGAGCCGGGAGGACACGCAGAGTGTTTACAGTTCTCTCTCTCTCGGTTCGGGAGCATGAGCTGTCTGTGGCGCAGCGCGGTGGTGGACTTGAGCCGGGAGGACACGCAGAGTGTTTACAGTTCTCTCTCTCTCGGTTCGGGAGCATGAGCTGTCTGTGGCGCAGCGCGGTGGTGGACTTCCTCGAGAGGGAGAGGGAGACGCAGAGCGTTTACAGTTCTCTGCTTCTCTCGCTCGGCGGGCAGCTAGAGGGGGCGGGTGTTATTATGCAAATGCACCATATGACGTCCCATATAGGCAAATTTTCAGATGACTCACTTGAGGGAGGGACATTATTGTGAGGGGAGAATTGGAAGAATGCGCCAAATCGAGAATTAGAGACATAGATTCTATTACTATAAGTCCACATAGCTAGAAAATAACCCTAAACACAGGAAAAGGTCATTTATAAGATAGTTCCCCTTTAATATAGTGGTATTAATATTGAAATGGCCTATGATGAACACCCCACGAAACGGTCCTCCTAAAGTAGAACGCCCGCAGCGTAGACGACAGCCACCTCAGTACTTAGAGGATTACGCTGCCAGTATACTACCTAGCCTTCTACAAACGGTAAACGCGGTAAAAGTAGAAAGTAAAATTATGTCCGACCCTATCAACCAGGATACCCCGACCACAGAGGCCCTAGTGGGTTCTAATGTAACTGACCAAGCTCACGGTGGGGACCAGGAGGGAACTGACACGACTTTACCCCTCGCCAAGACCGAAGAAGTAGTCCCCCAAGAGCTCCGGGAGGAAGACAACCCTCCAGAGATGGAACTCTGCACGGAACTAGATGAGGAGAGCGCCGAGGAGATAGAGCTCCAGGACTCCCCGCAGGGGAACGCATCCCCAACGGGTACTGCCAGGAGCGGCTCACCTCAACCAGCGTCTTCCCCCAGCGAGGCGGAGAGGATGCTGGCACAGGCGTTCCTCGCCAGCCTAGCAGCCTGTACGGAGCGTGATCGACTCCAAGCAGAGCGCGATCGACTCCAAGCACAGACGCTTAGCGAGCGCGAACATTCTACCATTGAAAGAGAACGCCTCCAAGCGCAGCAACGGAGCGAAGAAGAGCGCATACGTCTGGAGATGAGACGCCTTCAGACGGAAGAGAATATGGCAAGAGACCGGGCCGACACCCAGCGTGCCGCTGCCGGTGCCCAAAGAGAAGCAGATCTCACCAAGCGCGAAGCCGAGCGCGACAGACTACAAGCCGAGCGCGACAGACTACAAGCGCAGCTAATGGAGCAGCTGATCACCAGGGCAACACCCCCTCCCTCCACAAGGGGTTCCAGGGCCTCGTCAAGACACGGGTCAAGGGCACCCTCCCCTAACCGATTAAGCGACCCTGAGCCCGACCACCAGAGAGAGCCTACACCCCCCTCCGAACTCCTTCCCCGACCGGTCCAAGTGAGACCCAGCTACAAGGAAGGAACGGCGGACACCGCGGAGAGGCTAAATAGACGACTACAGGATCTAGAAGACCTGGCAGAGGAAGAAGAGGGAGAAGAGGAGAGTCAAGCCCGACAGCAGCACATTACTCCACAGGACCAGGAGGTCCAGTACAGCCCAGGCTATACCCCCGCGGCTCTGCGCTACAGACCCCCGACTCTATTCACGGGTGAGCATGACGCACGACCAGTCCAGAGGAATAGTACCTGGACCAGCGGGCCATGGTACCCTGCCGGTACCAGCCCACCGAGAGGCGTAAGAAGAGACTCGCCCAGGAGGCCTCTCTTCCAACGCTCACCGATGTGCCAGCCATCCACGGCGTCATACATTGGCACACCGACGTTTCCAGACTTCACCCATGAGAACCGAGCACAGTACACGGAGCTACGGATGTGCTTAGAGACAATGATGGTGGATGTAGCTGATGAACGCCACAAGTATGCTATCCTATTGAAGCACCTGAAAGTGCCCAGAGCGCACAACATAGCGCTGGCCTATGCCACCTCTACTACCCCATACACAGCGGCTCTAGCAGCACTAGACCAAAGATATGGACGTATATGGGATTACGTAATACAAGAGATAAGGCATATTGACCGCCTACCCCCAGCAACAGACAATCGCTCACTAGACGACCTGTCTATCAAAGTACAATCCCTGGTAGGGATGCTGGGGGCGCAACGAGAAAAGGGTATGCACGAACTATACGCAAACTCGAACGTCGAGAGGATTTTAGAGAAGCTGCCGCCCGCCCGACAGGAGCGCTTCAGGCGGCAAAGAGACCACCGTGATCCTAACGGTCCCGAGCCATCCCTCCTAGACCTAGCCGACTTCCTGGTGAGAGAAGTCAGCAGCCTACGGCTGGATACGTTCGTGCGGAGCACACCAAGCTCCAGAGAGGGACCTAGGAGAGCAAACGATGGCCGAAGATCGGTGACTGTCATGCACCAATCAGAATCAGTACCGAGCAGCAAGAACCACAGTACCCCCTCGATGAAAGAGAAGTGGAAGATGGTGTGCCCGTACTGCAAGAAGGAACACTGGTTGTCACAATGTGACCTGTTCAAGAAGATGACCGCTGAAGAAGTGAGTCACTGGATAAAGTCCAACAGGCGCTGTTACCGATGTGCGTGCAGTCACATGGCAGCCGAGTGCCGCCTCAAGAAGAGGTGTAGTCGGTGTGACGGAGCCCACCTAGATGTCCTACACGACAGTAACAGAAGAAAGCCTGCACCATCCAGCAGCACAAAGGCAAGTGTTATGTACATTGACCCCGCTAGCAGCAGCGGCGCCCAGGTGCTCTTAAAGGTGGTCCGCGTAACACTGAGTTACCAAGATAAGGTCATGGACACTTACGCCGTCCTTGATGACGGGTCAGAGAAGACCCTTCTCCTCGCGTCCGCTGCGGCCCAGCTGGGGCTGCGGGGGAGCGAGAACCAGATGACGATTCGGACAATAAGAAGAGATCTAAAGACGATAAAGGGCGAGAATGTCTCCTTCACTATCGCAGCAAGCGGGCAGCCCGAGAGACGGTATAGGATTACTAATGCTTTCACCAGCCAAGAAATAGGACTCTCGCAGTACACCTACCCCATCGCCAAGCTGATGGATAAATATGTGCACCTGCGTCAACTCCCTATCCCGCTCATAGACGGTGCCACCCCGACCCTGCTGATAGGCTCCGACCATGCAGACCTCATAGTCCCGATAGACCGGGTCCATACAGGACCCAGAGGTTGTCCTGCAGCAGTCGAGACCCGCCTAGGATGGACATTACAAGGCCCCCTCGCCAAGTCTCTTAACCGAACAGCAGCCACTAGCTGCCTCCACTCCAGAGCGACAGAAGGAGACACCACACTCCTGCAGCATGTCGAGAGGCTATGGACACTAGAGACAATGCCCTTTAAGAACGAAAAGAAAGACATTCGTTCTAAGGAAGATATTTACGCTATAGCCCTCCTCGAGCACGGGACAAAGAGAGTCACAGTCAACGGAGTGATGAGATACGCAACTCCACTCCTGAGGCGAGAGGGAATGCCCACCTTTCACGCCACAAAAGAGGCGACGGAGCGGTATCTATTGAACACAGAGCGGCGCCTAGCCAAAGACCCCGCTCAAGAGGCTGTGTACCGCGCTGAGATTAACAAGCTAATCACAGCGGGACACATAAAGAAAATTGACATTAAAGAGGCCGGTCAGACGACCGAATCATGGTACGTGCCGCACCACAAGGTCCACCACAACGGCAAGGATCGTATTGTGTTTAACTGCAGCTACCAGATCGGATCACAAAATCTGAATAAAGAGCTCTTGGCCGGCCCAACACTCGGCCCCTCTCTACTAGGTGTGCTACTACGCTTCCGCCAGGACAAGGTGGCTATCAGCGGAGACATCAAAGGGATGTTCCTGCAGGTGAGACTAGTGGAGGAGGACAAGCCCCTGCTGCGGTTCCTATGGAGAGAGAGGATCGGAGATGAGCACCCAACCATCTATCAATGGGAAGTCCTCCCTTTCGGAACCACATGCAGCCCATGCTGTGCTACGTTTGCACTACAAAAACACGTCGCAGAGGACCCAGCAGCAGATGAAGAGGTCCGACAAAGTGTGACAAATAGTTTCTACGTGGACAACTGTTTACAAAGCGTCTCGACGCCAGAAGAAGCCGAGGCTCTTCTACTCAAGCTCCGCGCCTCCCTGATCAAAGGCGGCTTTGATCTCAGGCAGTGGGCCAGCAGCGACCCGCAAGTACTGCGCAGCCTCTCCCCCGAGGACAAGGCAGCGAGCAGCGACACCTGGATGGCGACCATCCCAGGAGAAGCCCAAGAAATGACACTAGGACTAGTCTGGCGCTTCAAAACAGACTCGCTCCATTATAGACACAAACCCCTGACCAAGGAGCAGGGAAGGTCGACGGCAATACCGACCACCAGACGGAGTGTATACAGAACACTCGCCAGACAATATGACCCGTTGGGATGTATTCTACCTTACACCACCAGGGCAAAGATGATTGTAAGAGCGCTATGGGACAAGGACCAGGGCTGGGATGATCCCATACCCGAACACCTTGCATCCACATGGAGAGAGTGGGAGACGGAACTCCGCTCACTCCCAGGTGTTAATATACGCCGCAGCTACTTCCCACCCACAGTGAGGCCAGAGACATGCAAGATCGACCTGCACGTATTCAGCGACGCCTCCGAAGTAGCCTACGGTTCAGTGGCCTACTTGCGTGCCCGAGAGGAGGGAGGAGAAATACATACTGCTTTCATCCTGGCTCGCTCAAGAATAGCCCCACGAAAGCAACAATCTATCCCGCGTCTAGAGCTCTGCGCAGCCCTAGCAGGAGCGCAGCTCGCCACGTTAATCCAACGTGAACTCACCATCCCGGTGCAAAGAACAATCTTGTGGTCAGACTCCACGACCGTACTCACATGGATCCGGTCTGATTCGTGCAGATACAAGGTCTTCGTGGGAGTCAGAGTCACCGAGATTCAAGAGTTAACAGAAGTAGCGAGCTGGAGGTATGTGGACACCAAACACAACCCAGCTGACGTCATCACCCGGGGAATGTCCCTGGATGACCTCACCCGTCACAACCTCTACAGTGACGGGCCAGAGTTCCTCAAGCTCCCGGAAGAAGAGTGGCCTACACCCACCCCACGGGAGGCGAGTAAAGAGGAGGCCGAAAACAAGAAACCTATGTTCTGTGGATTGAACACACTCGTCTCCACAGACCCCGACATAGACGATTGCCTCACCCTACAGAGTGCGCAGCTAAAGACATTTCTGTGGCACCACCCAGAGGTTCAGCCCACAACTGACATTTCAGCAGCTGACTACGAAGAAGCAGAACTTCTTCTACTACAACGAGCCCAGAGAGACTCGTTCCCCGATGAGCTAGCCTGTCTACAGGGAGCAAAGCCCGTCCCATCAGACAGCAGACTGCTCCACCTAGCCCCCAAGAGCGACGCCCATAGTCTCATCAGAGTGGGTGGTCGTCTGCGGAGAGCCCCAGACTTACCGGATGACGTCAAGTACCCGATAGTCTTGAACAGCCGACACAAGGTCACAGAGCTGATCATAAAGAAATACGACGAGGATGTGCACCACGCAGGGGCAGAGAGAGTCTTCGCGGAGATCAGACGTCGTTATTGGATACTGCAAGGGAGAGAAGCAGTGCGGCGCTTCCAGCTAACCTGTCTAGACTGTCGTAAGTGGCGAGCCCAGCCCAGTATACCCCGGATGGCTGACCTACCTCCCTGTCGCCTCCGACTCGGCGACAAGCCGTTTCACTCCACCGGTATGGACTGTTTCGGCCCGCTGTATATAAAGAAAGGAAGAGGAACCGAGAAGCGGTGGGGTATTGTATTCAAATGCATGACCACCAGAGCGATACATATCGAACTCCTTCCAACCATGAGCACAGACTCATTCCTTATGGCCTTCCGAAGATTCACATCACGGAAAGGAAAACCGTCTACATTATTGTCTGATCACGGGACAAACTTCAAAGGCGGAGAAAGAGAGCTGAGAGAGAGCTTCCAAGCTATGGGCCCAGAACTTAAGACCCACCTCGCTCCATTCCAGATTGACTTCCAGTTTAATCCCCCGAACGCACCTCACTTCGGTGGAACTTGGGAACGAGAAGTACGTTCTATAAAGACAGCCCTGTACGCCGTGCTTGGGGCCCAGACCGTGGCGGAAGAAGTCTTAATGACAGTCCTCACGGAGATCGAGGGAGTATTGAACTCAAAGCCCCTCGGTTACGTCTCAAGTGATGTAGCAGATGTCGACCCAGTCACCCCCAACACACTCTTGATGGGGCGGCTGGACCCCGCGCTACCACAGACAATGTACAGGCCTGAAGAAGCGAACGGCCGAAGAATGTGGAGGTACAGTCAAGTACTGGCTGACAAGTTTTGGAACAGCTTCCTACTCCACTACCTACCGTCTCTACAGACCCGCCAGAAATGGGTGAAAGAGAGAGACAATTTGACAGAAGGAACAGTCGTCATGATTATCGACCAGTCACTACCCCGAGCTATGTGGCCGGCTGGCCGCGTAAGCAAAGTGATCACCGGTGCCGATGGAAAGGTCCGAGCAGCTGAAGTGCTCGTCCAAGGGCGGACCTACACCCGACCCGTGGCGAGGCTAATAGAACTGCCAAGGCTCCCTGATACTATCGATGACGACCATGACCCCATGACTTTGTGAACTGACTGACCCTCACAGCGGACATTGAGTAGTGGACAGTGCGGTTAATCTGTCTCTGCTTAGCTAATTAGGTGGGACTAATTAGGGTGCGGCTGTTACGAAGGATCAGATTAAACCGAATATATATATTTATTTATTGATATATATTGAATAGTATTTGTATATCGTTTGATATCCCTTGTATATTCCTTGTACATATACACGGAATATCCCTTTAGCCTACTATAGCCCATAATAGTTCATTCTCTTATTGGACAAGGACCTGGCGCCAGGGGACAAGCCCCTTGGAGCCAAGTTCAATGGTACCGACGAGACATGTCTCTACTAGCCCCGGCTCTGCGCAGGAATACGGCTACCAAAAGGAGAGTGGCACTATTTGTTCACCGTGCATATAAATATGGCGCAAGTAAATGTAGAAGTCCTCTTATCCCTTAGTCCTTTACCCTTCTACCCAACTAAGTAACAGAACGTGAAGCCTCACCCACGATACCGCGTGCGGTGTAGTATGGCCTGTTTGGCCTTAGAATAGCATCGAGACCTCGTGCGAATTAATAGCTGAATTGTCAGAGTTTGGCACTGTACCGTCGAGTGCGATGTATTTCTATTAAGTAATAATAGTCTATTGTGTATGGTGCATCGTGCGGTTAGAGTTCTAAAGTGACCAGCATCTCCAACGCTTCCTCGTGTTATCTAGAGTTTTATCCAGGCTGGGGCCGACCACATGGCGCCTTCATCCGAGGAGATCTAGACGAGGACCGAGGGACATGTACACTGGATTACCTACCCGACGACTGCTGAGGCCTATGCGGCTGGAATATATTTGCTTTGGTACTGTGATTTGTGGAGCGGATAATCGCCGACGCCTGTGAGTGTTGGATTTACCCCCGAGAGGAGTCAAGTTGAGTCGGCGCTCAGAGACTGAGGTCGCCTAGCTTCTTCTTCACTGTGGAGCTACAGCCTACAAGAGAACCAAGGTGTATTCATCTGCGGATCAAGAGTCTACTGCACTGTCTTCTGTACTTGAAGTCTCCCTAGATATCGTTGACCAGACGGTCTACTACCGACGGCTCTCCTACCCCCCCTACCGGCCTACAACCGGGAGGACCCCTTCCAGAATATCCTGCTATATCATTAAGAGTACCATAGATCTAATTCCCTAAGAGCCAGGTTGTATACTTGCTTCCTGCGTAACCAGAGATTGGACATTCAGTGTTGATTTGCCTACGAGTACTCATTTGCCTTACAAGTGCATTCAAATCATAAATGTAATAGTAACTATTATATGTACCTTTTGCTATATATTAAATATTTGATTATTACCTTTGTGTGGACCCGATTTCATTGTGGGAAAGTGTTCATCATATTTAGATATCGTGTACTGTATGGCCAGAAGTTAAAGTACATAAAGCGGTAGTGGTTTAATGATACCATACTTATCAATACAGTCAGGGAATTGTACCCCTCAGTTACAATAACCACTTCGGAAGAATGCCTAAGCATAACCACTTCGAAAGAATGCCGAAGCATAACGTACAAGGACGAAGAGACTAGAGCCATATGAAATCCGTTTTATTTTTTTCCAAATTCCATTTTATTTTTTTCCAAATTCCGTTTTTTCCGTTTTAATATTTCAGAATTCTGTATTTTGCTTTGTACGCTCATTTTACCATCAGAAATAGTGTCTAATAAGTGGGAATGAATAAATGTCCACAATTTAATAAGATATAACAGTCCATTTAATAGGGCTGTCTTAAATACTTCGAAGCTTCGAAGCTTCGTTCGATGGGCATGGGATTCGAATATGAAAATAAAATTTGATTATTAAAAAATATAAAAATATAAATGATATATATATATTTTTTTGCAAAATCAACTCTGCCTCTCTTTGTTAATTACAACAAGCAATGCTGTTTGTTATTTAAGATGAGGTCAGACTCGGCACTGACAGATTTGTGTTCATTGTGCTGCTTCTATAAAGCCTCAAATGACGGCTTACAATATTTCATGAAAGCAAAGTGTTTTGTTTGTCTAAGATTTAAAAAGGTTTAAACTTTACAGCACTGACAAAGTTGAACAACGTGCTGTACAAGTCCCACAACATTAAAAAAAAAAAAAAAAAAAAAAATTATCCTTTTTTATTTTTTTTTTATTTTTTTAATTTACAGTTGATTCCATTTTTATTGCTCAATTCCGCGATTCCGTCCGCGATTCCGTGATCGCGGATTTCATATGGCTCTAGAAGAGACCCTTCGGAGCTAAACCAGTCAGAGAGGGTATTTTCTTCTTCGCTGTACGCGGCCTAGCCAATCAGAGAGCGTCTTCGCAAACAGAGGTTACGGAAAAAAATCACGCGTTGGGGCCAGCCTAATGTGGGGGAATGCACAAATGAACATCGCCCCCAAGTGGCTCAGGGAACATTTTCACATTTACCTCCCACCCCTACATATGATTCCCAAGAGAATTTGAAAGAGAGCCTCAGGCACTTGAAGTTTCCCTCTTTACAAGTGTGCTGAACAGCCCTACCCCAGCTACATGGAGAACCCCAGCTACATGGAGAACCCCAGCTACAGGGAGAACCCCAGCTCCAGCTACAGGGAGAACCCCAGCTACAGGGAGAACCCCAGCTACATGGATAATCCCAGCTACATGGAGAACCCCAGCTAAATGGAGAACCCCAGCTACATAGAGAACCCCAGCTACAGGGAGAACCCCAGTGTTATGCACCATGAGCTTGATTACTCCTGTGTCACTGTGCATGCAGGTGATGGCTGCTAATTAGCTGATTGCTGCTGATTGGATACCTGCCTGGCAGCTCAGAATAATCTGTTGAGCAGCTGAATGAAAATGGAGAAAAACTATGCTCATAGTTCACTGCGATACACATATAAAGAAGCCATGACTAACTATAACAAAGAAATACAAGTAAGGACTACTTTTCTAAGATTGTCACGGGTGGGGGTGTGTGTGTGTGCTGATGGACCTGCTTGACCCTGAGAGGAGGACACGCCCCAGTGATGGTCGTGTGAGGATCTACATGCGTACCTGGCAGGGTGTCAGGCAAGTGCATATGCAATATATGTAGTTATGGTAATTTCCTATAGCCGTGCCGTGCTATGCTGTCCATTCTTCCCTTGTCAATTGAAGTCCATGGTGTTCCAGTGGGAGGAGAGGAGCCGTCCTACTGATGTGGTGATATGCGCTGGAGTAATTGTTATCAGGCAAGTGCAGAACGGTAGCAAGTGTGTGTATTCATTGAGCGTGGGATCTACCCATGGGAGTTCCCTCTCTTACGTTGCAGGCATGTGCCGCTGGAGGGAGCAGCGGATTGGCTGGCGGGCGTGTAGGGGCGGTGCCATGAAGCCCCGGGAGATGGTCAAAGGGGAAATGTGTTCTTGACAGCAGCAGAATGAGAGTTGGGAGGTCGACACCAGAGGACGCAGAGCTGCTGGAATACTGGGACACGCAACTCTTTCTTTGTGCTTTTTTCCCAGTGGAAACCTTTCCTGCTGCCTACTGCTGTGTTCACCCTGCTGTTGAACGAGTGCAGCCTCAATCAAGAGATACATTATTGCAACGCTGCATGCCGTGAGTAAAAGGAATACAAACATATCAGAATGCGTGCCTGACAAGCAAACTGGTTCCAGAGTGGTCAGTGGAGAAACAAACTAACTGTGATTTGGAATCGTGAATGATATTAACTGTGTCGAGCTGTGGATTACAAGAACGGCATTAATTCAAGTAACTAAGTAAACTGTGGAAGATTGGAACGCAGTATCCTGGATGCCTGAATACTTTAGACAACAAATGTTTGTTTCCGCGTCTCTGATTGGCCAGGTCATTTCTGGTCATGTGACATGTACGCCCAATCGTGGGACCGCAAGTTTCTACACTGGTTAAGCTTAGGCGCTCGTTCGAAGTTGGTTAAGGTTAGAGTTAGTCTTAGAGCATGGCGATAGAACGCCTGCCCTTCTTTCGACGGTTAAGCTTAGGCACTCTTTCGAAGTTGGTTAAGGTTAGAGTTTGTCTTAGAGCATGGCGATAGAACGCCAGGTAGTTTGCAGGCTGTTAGACCCGGAAATAGGCGCAGAACTTGCTGTCCCACGATTGGCTCACATGTCACATGACCTGGCCAATCAGAGCGCAAAACTCGAACGCGGAAACAAACATTTGTTGTCGAAAGTATTCACGCATCCTGGACACTTCTCCCTCTGTGAAACTGCCTCTCTCTTGTTTACATTTACATTTAGTCATTTAGCTGACGCTTTTATCCAAAGCGACTTACAAGTTCTGTACGACAAGACAGCAAGAAGGGTACACTCGGGAATACTATTGAAAGTGTGCATTGTGACTCTAAACCCACGCCTGTGGGACTTGGCTTTTGTCTGATTGTGCTCTCCCTTGCAGGCGGGAGGACATTACGATACGCGCTCCCTGTTGCAGACAGACCATTTTTTTGCCCGAAGGCGTGAGAGCCTGCGAGAGCGGGAGGGAAAGGAGACCTCCCCGTCCTCACCTTCGGGCCCCGGTCTTAACTATCTTTTTGTATGTTTGTAATCCAACGCTGCTACTGCCCAAACGTATAGGCTAGGACGTGGAGAGGAGCATTCTCCTATGGCATAACCCTTAGTGTTCAACATCCCCCACTACCCTACATAAATTATCTTTTATATATATATTATATTCAGTGTTCATTATTTTAATATTACTATTCATCATTCTGTGCCGTGCCTCCCTGGGATAAATAGTGTGATATACGCCCAGGCTTTTGCCATGAAGTTGAGAAAGTGTGTGGTGATACTTTGGATGAATAGTGTGATAGTGATAGTCCAGACCTGTGTGCAGTGCAGCACCTTCCCTCACGTGTGTAGTGTTTTAGGGGCAGGGCAAGTAGGTGGGTGGGAATAACAGCTGGGGGGGGGGGGGGTTGACCTATAGTGCAGGGAGCGTCTCCGTTCTTAACTACCCTAGGCCTAAGGGCATGGTATTTTAGTTAGTCTAGTAAATTGCTATTTAAATAAACTTATGAATTCATGTGCTATATATTATATTTTGTAATAAAGTGTTAACTATTGTATCTCAAACATTCTCTCCTTGTCTTGCTTGTGGTCTTGGGGAAATCTGGTATGGGATGATCAGCTGAGCTCTTTGGGAAAGTACACTGTGCGCTTGCACCTCCTAGCTGTAGACTGGGGTTGTAATGGCTTCTTGTTGGTCAACCAGGTAGTGTCTTTAACATGCACATTCCAAAAAAATCCAAAACGAGATCCAAGGTATTATGAATTAAATTATAGATTTAATTTAAGCATCTGAAACATCTAAAGAAAACATCAAAAGAAAGATTCCAATACTCAAAAATAACTGAATTCTCACACTGATGTGGTTTAAAGAAAAATGTATGACCTGGCACTTTCACCAAACATTTTTACCATGCCTAGTGTAACTGAGGGGTACAATTCCCTGACTGTATTGAATAAGTATGGTATCATTAAACCACTACTGCGTTATGTACATTACTACTGGCCATACAGTACACAGGTATATGTGATGAACACCCCCACAATAACACGGCTTAACAAGAAAGTACTGTTTATAATAATATTTATTAGAAGAGCACCAAGATTATTTTACATTATTTATTAAGATTGAGAGTTGCGCTTGTAAGGCGAAGAATGTGCATGAATAGGTCAAGAGCGTAAGTCCATGAGCATATTACGCAGGGGATAATTAATACCACCTGTAACATAAGAATTATATATGGTACACTAGTAGGTCAGCTGGAGATACTAAGGGGTTCCCTCCGGTTGTAAGCCAGCAGGGGAGAGGAATGTTCGAATGCAAAAGTCTGGATCAACGGGGAATCAATAAGCTCCAGCTACGGGAGGAGGTACATTACTCCCTTGATCGGCAGACGAAAGCAGCAGCTATAATCCAAGTATGCGCGACAGCATAGGTGAAAGCCAGCCAGCCTCTCCTAGAGACGGGCTCGAGTGATGCTCCTCATGGGTAAATCCCACACAGCAGCGGGGTAGACGGTTCTCTGCTCCAGCAGCCACAGTACCAAAGCAATAATCCAGCCGGAAAAGGCTCTGCATTCACCGGTGTAGATTCTCCGGTGCACGGTACTTCACATATAACTAGGTCGAACTTGACGTTATTTCACTAAGCTCTGACACTTTTACTATCCTATTCGCACGCGGTGATACAGTAAGTGCTCTATTTAGACGCAAGGTTGCTCACTTCACTTGGTCGTTGACTCGTGATGAAGGCTTCAACTTGTTGGGTTAACTCGTTTGAGGGTAACTTGACTTTAGGCTAAGTGCTGCTGTATCCACCTGCGCCGTATTTATACGTACGGTGAATAATCTAGTACCAGCCTTATTTCTGTCTCGTATTACTGCGCAAAACCGGGCATGTTCAGGCATGTCTTAGCGGTGACTTTGAACTAGACATTGGGGGTATGGCCGTGGCGCGTAGGGGATCGCTTCCAATAGGAGAACGAATATTATGGTCTGTCCTGTACCAGGTAAAGGGATATTCCGTGTATATGTACAAAGAATATACAAGGGATATCAAACGATATACAAATAGTATACATGGGATCTCAAGCAATAAATATATATATTCGGTTTAATCTGACCCTTTGTAACAGCCGCCTCCTAATTAGTCCGCACCTAATTAGATAAGCAGAGACAGATTAACCGTCTTGACCACTACTCAATGTCCGTTGTGAGGAGTAGGGCAATTCACAAAGTCAGTGGGTCATGGTCGTCGTTAAGCGAGTCGGGGAGCCTTGGCAACTCTATCAGCCTCGCCACGGGTCGGGTGTATGTCCGCCCCTGGACGAACACTTCTGCCGCTCTGACCTTTCCGTCGGCACCAGTGATCACTTTGCTTACGCGGCCGGCCGGCCACGCAGCTCGGGGTAGTGACTGGTCTATGATCACGACGACTGTGTCCACTTTTAAGTTGTCCCCGTCCTTGACCCGCTTCTGACGGGCTGGAAGGGATGGTAGGGGGGTTAGGAGGAAGCGGGCCTGAGACTGCTTTGATCTGTGCTTGGCTGCGCCTCCACCTCCTCCGTCTGTTTCTCTTGTTTGCTCTGTACCCCGTCTGAGGAGGGGCCGGTTCCGGCCGCCCCACCAAGGAGTCGCTTGGGGTGCTGGGTTCGAGGTCAGCTACGTCTGGAGCGCAGCTGAGGGGGGGTGAGTTCCGAACTCCCTCTTGTGCCCACGGTTCTCTCACAGGCCTCTCGCTTAATGTCAATAGCCTCTCAACGGGCTGTACGAGGGAGTGGCCGGTGTCGCTCGCCTTTGTGTGTAGGCAGCGTGTAGACGTGGGTTGACTGTCAAGTCCGTAGAGGGGTCCCTGGAGCGTCCACCCCAGTCGGGTCTGAACCGCGACTGGGCATCCTTTGGGTCCGATGTGGGCCGCCTCAATTGGGAGAATGAGGTCCGCGTGGTCGGAGCCGATGAGCAGGGTCGGTGTGGCGCCGTCGATAAGCGGTATAGGTAGTTGACGTAGGTGCACATACTTCGCCATCAGCTGTGGGATGGGGTAGGTGTACTGTGATAGGCCTATGTTGTGGCTGGTGAAGACGTTGGTAATACTATACTGCTTCTCGGGCTGGTCCACCGCTGCTATCTTGAAGGAGACCTTTTCACCCTTTATGGTCTTCTGGTCTCTTCTGATGGTGCGTATTGTCATGGTACCTTTGGCACCCCGCAGGCCCAACTGGGCTGCGGCGGAAGCGAGGAGGAGAGTCTTTTCAGACCCATCGTCCAGGACGGCGTAAGTGTCCAGGACCTTGTCCTCGTAACCCCAGCTACATAGAGAACCCCAGCTACAGGGAGAACCCCAGTGTTATGCACCATGAGCTTGATTACTCCTGTGTCACTGTGCATGCAGGTGATGGCTGCTAATTAGCTGATTGCTGCTGATTGGATACCTGCCTGGCAGCTCAGAATAATCTGTTGAGCAGCTGAATGAAAATGGAGAAAAACTATGCTCATAGTTCACTGCGATACACATATAAAGAAGCCATGACTAACTATAACAAAGAAATACAAGTAAGGACTACTTTTCTAAGATTGTCACGGGTGGGGGTGTGTGTGTGTGCTGATGGACCTGCTTGACCCTGAGAGGAGGACACGCCCCAGTGATGGTCGTGTGAGGATCTACATGCGTACCTGGCAGGGTGTCAGGCAAGTGCATATGCAATATATGTAGTTATGGTAATTTCCTATAGCCGTGCCGTGCTATGCTGTCCATTCTTCCCTTGTCAATTGAAGTCCATGGTGTTCCAGTGGGAGGAGAGGAGCCGTCCTACTGATGTGGTGATATGCGCTGGAGTAATTGTTATCAGGCAAGTGCAGAACGGTAGCAAGTGTGTGTATTCATTGAGCGTGGGATCTACCCATGGGAGTTCCCTCTCTTACGTTGCAGGCATGTGCCGCTGGAGGGAGCAGCGGATTGGCTGGCGGGCGTGTAGGGGCGGTGCCATGAAGCCCCGGGAGATGGTCAAAGGGGAAATGTGTTCTTGACAGCAGCAGAATGAGAGT
This sequence comes from Notolepis coatsorum, assembly GCF_963971535.1. NCBI lineage: Eukaryota > Metazoa > Chordata > Actinopteri > Aulopiformes > Paralepididae > Notolepis > Notolepis coatsorum. The sequence continues at coordinate 63,490,115 of NC_140174.1, forward strand.
TGGGAGGTCGACACCAGAGGACGCCGAGCTGCTGGAATACTGGGACACGCAACTCTTTCTTTGTGCTTTTTTCCCAGTGGAAACCTTTCCTGCTGCCTACTGCTGTGTTCACCCTGCTCGCCCAATCAGAGCGCAAAACTCGAACGCGGAAACAAACATTTGTTGTCGAAAGTATTCACGCATCCTGGACACTTCTCCCTCTGTGAAACTGCCTCTCTCTTGTTTACATTTACATTTAGTCATTTAGCTGACGCTTTTATCCAAAGCGACTTACAAGTTCTGTACGACAAGACAGCAAGAAGGGTACACTCGGGAATACTATTGAAAGTGTGCATTGTGACTCTAAACCCACGCCTGTGGGACTTGGCTTTTGTCTGATTGTGCTCTCCCTTGCAGGCGGGAGGACATTACGATACGCGCTCCCTGTTGCAGACAGACCATTTTTTTGCCCGAAGGCGTGAGAGCCTGCGAGAGCGGGAGGGAAAGGAGACCTCCCCGTCCTCACCTTCGGGCCCCGGTCTTAACTATCTTTTTGTATGTTTGTAATCCAACGCTGCTACTGCCCAAACGTATAGGCTAGGACGTGGAGAGGAGCATTCTCCTATGGCATAACCCTTAGTGTTCAACATCCCCCACTACCCTACATAAATTATCTTTTATATATATATTATATTCAGTGTTCATTATTTTAATATTACTATTCATCATTCTGTGCCGTGCCTCCCTGGGATAAATAGTGTGATATACGCCCAGGCTTTTGCCATGAAGTTGAGAAAGTGTGTGGTGATACTTTGGATGAATAGTGTGATAGTGATAGTCCAGACCTGTGTGCAGTGCAGCACCTTCCCTCACGTGTGTAGTGTTTTAGGGGCAGGGCAAGTAGGTGGGTGGGAATAACAGCTGGGGGGGGGGGGGGGGTTGACCTATAGTGCAGGGAGCGTCTCCGTTCTTAACTACCCTAGGCCTAAGGGCATGGTATTTTAGTTAGTCTAGTAAATTGCTATTTAAATAAACTTATGAATTCATGTGCTATATATTATATTTTGTAATAAAGTGTTAACTATTGTATCTCAAACATTCTCTCCTTGTCTTGCTTGTGGTCTTGGGGAAATCTGGTATGGGATGATCAGCTGAGCTCTTTGGGAAAGTACACTGTGCGCTTGCACCTCCTAGCTGTAGACTGGGGTTGTAATGGCTTCTTGTTGGTCAACCAGGTAGTGTCTTTAACATGCACATTCCAAAAAAATCCAAAACGAGATCCAAGGTATTATGAATTAAATTATAGATTTAATTTAAGCATCTGAAACATCTAAAGAAAACATCAAAAGAAAGATTCCAATACTCAAAAATAACTGAATTCTCACACTGATGTGGTTTAAAGAAAAATGTATGACCTGGCACTTTCACCAAACATTTTTACCATGCCTAGTGTAACTGAGGGGTACAATTCCCTGACTGTATTGAATAAGTATGGTATCATTAAACCACTACTGCGTTATGTACATTACTACTGGCCATACAGTACACAGGTATATGTGATGAACACCCCCACAATAACACGGCTTAACAAGAAAGTACTGTTTATAATAATATTTATTAGAAGAGCACCAAGATTATTTTACATTATTTATTAAGATTGAGAGTTGCGCTTGTAAGGCGAAGAATGTGCATGAATAGGTCAAGAGCGTAAGTCCATGAGCATATTACGCAGGGGATAATTAATACCACCTGTAACATAAGAATTATATATGGTACACTAGTAGGTCAGCTGGAGATACTAAGGGGTTCCCTCCGGTTGTAAGCCAGCAGGGGAGAGGAATGTTCGAATGCAAAAGTCTGGATCAACGGGGAATCAATAAGCTCCAGCTACGGGAGGAGGTACATTACTCCCTTGATCGGCAGACGAAAGCAGCAGCTATAATCCAAGTATGCGCGACAGCATAGGTGAAAGCCAGCCAGCCTCTCCTAGAGACGGGCTCGAGTGATGCTCCTCATGGGTAAATCCCACACAGCAGCGGGGTAGACGGTTCTCTGCTCCAGCAGCCACAGTACCAAAGCAATAATCCAGCCGGAAAAGGCTCTGCATTCACCGGTGTAGATTCTCCGGTGCACGGTACTTCACATTTAACTAGGTCGAACTTGACGTTATTTCACCCTAAGCTCTGACACTTTTACTATCCTATTCGCACGCGGTGATAAGTGCTCTATTTAGACGCAAGGTTGCTCACTTCACTTGGTCGTTGACTCGTGATGAAGGCTTCAACTTGTTGGGTTAACTCGTTTGAGGGTAACTTGACTTTAGGCTAAGTGCTGCTGTATCCACCTGCGCCGTATTTATACGTACGGTGAATAATCTAGTACCAGCCTTATTTCTGTCTCGTATTACTGCGCAAAACCGGGCATGTTCAGGCATGTCTTAGCAGTGACTTTGAACTAGACATTGGGGGTATGGCCGTGGCGCCTAGGGGATCGCTTCCAATAGGAGAACGAATATTATGGTCTGTCCTGTACCAGGTAAAGGGATATTCCGTGTATATGTACAAAGAATATACAAGGGATATCAAACGATATACAAATAGTATACATGGGATCTCAAGCAATAAATATATATATTCGGTTTAATCTGACCCTTTGTAACACCTAGGCCTTCTCTTCCTGCTCATTAAACCACCTGAGATTCCAAGAGTCCCCGCCCCCCACTCTCAACATGCACTACCAGCCTTTGGATACTAGGTGGGGTAGATGACTACAGAGGTGCAGAAACAAAATGTAAACAAATGATCGATACACTAAGAACACAATAGAAAGGCTCCACCACACCGGCCCCTAATTGCCAAGCAAGGCAATTATCAATAGAAATGGAGCCCATATAATATAAGCAGCAATTACCATGAAAACTAGTTTATATATATATTCTCTTTTACGGGTTTTCAAAGTCCATGCGTTTCTTGCTCTTCTTGAGAGTGTGCATTGTTCAATGATCGGTGTCAATCAGTATATGTATAGGTGTCGATGAGTCCGCTGATTCAATGTCAAGATGTTGCTTCTTCCAGGAGCAAACAAAGCTTGGTGATAGGTCTCTCCAATACGCCGCTCTTCATTTTAACTCGAACACGACAAACCAGACCTCTGGAGTCTGGCATGGTGTCAATGATTCGTCCCATCAGCCATGAGTTGCGTGGAGCTGAGCTGTCCACTATGAGTACCAAGTCTCCAGGGCTTAAACTCCTTTTTATGCTGTTCCACTTTTGGCGTTGCTGCATTATAGGAAGATACTCAGATGTCCATCTTTTCCAGAAGAGGTTTGTGAGATACTGTACTTGCCTCCATCTCCTCCAAGCATACAAATCTTCTTGGGTGAACAGACCTGGAGGTAAGATTGGTTTACCCTTGAGCTGAATAAGATGGTTTGGTGTAAGAGGCTCAAGGTCATTTGGGTCATCTGAGACTGAAGTAATTGGACGATCATTGAGAATGGCTTCCACCTCACATAAGGCTGTCTGCAGAGCTTCATCATCAATGGTTTGCTGTGTCAAGACGGATTGAAGGACACTCTTTACTTGACGAATGAGCCACTCCCAGACCCCCCCCCATGGTGGGCTCCGTGGGGAGGGTTGAATTTCCACTTTATACCATCCTGTAGCATTACCCTTTGAATTTTGTCTTGGTTCAATTGCTTCAAGGCTTCTTTTAACTCACGATTAGAGCTGATGAAATTGGTGCCATTATCTGACGTTATCTCTAGCACTTGTCCTCTTCTACATATGAATCGCCGAAGCATTTGCACTGCAACGCATACACCTTACTGTAAACCCCGTTTGAGCCTCTTGAGCAGGCGCCATTGGATCAGCTGTCTTTTAAGACTGCGTTATTTTTGGCCATCACCTCCGCTAAGCGCATGGGTGAGCTGTGTGCTCTCTCGGTGCGGCCTGAGTGCCTGTCTATTCGGCCAATAGCGGTGCGACTCTGAGGCCTAATCCAGTCTTCGTGCCAAAGAATATCCAGAGCTCTTTTCGCTCCAGGGATATTGTGGTTCAGGCGTTCGTCCGCCTCCTCATGCTAGTGAGTTGGAGGCAAGCCTTCACCTGTTGTGTCCTGTCCGTGCACTGGGGGTTTACCTCAGTCGGACTCGGGATCTCAGGGCTTCCGATCAACTGTTTGTTTGTTACGGTGGCCCTCGCGCGGGTGAGACGCTGTCCAAGCAGCACCTGTCACATTGGTTGTGCAAGGGCGTTGCCCTTTGCTACACGTTGGTTGGACAGGTCCCCCCCTCCGGGCTGCTGCCCTGTTAGGGGGTGCCTCGGTGGAGGACATCTGTGCTGCGGCCTCCTGGTCCTCCCCGGGTCCTTTTGTTAAGTTTTACCTCGTGTACATGACTGGGGGTTCTGTCTCCCAGGCGGTTCTGAGGTCTGGGACCTCTCCTGCGTCCCGCCATTTGGGGGGTGTGTGGGTGTGGACCACGGAGTGCTGTGTCGCACGTGGTCCCGCCTGTCCTGTGCGTTCAGGGGCACACTTTGGTGGAGTTGATTGCCTCCCCCCCTTCGTTAGGACGGGCGGGTGGGCGGGACTCCCCTCCTTCCTGGCTGGGGCTTACGGGCACTCAGGGGGTACACTTGTCGGGCCACGCGTCCGCTCTGCCCCATATATCATTGGCAGAGTGAGACGCGATAGCCAAGTATGCTATATAACGAAAGGTTATTTCATAACCTAGTTATATGAATACTGGCTGAGCGTCTCGCTCTTGGCGCCCTGAGGTCCCTTGGATGGGTTTTTCCGCTTATGGAAATCGTTATGAGGAAGGTGGAGCGTGACCATTTCCGGCATCATATAGGGAGACGCATGGGCGTGGCTTGGTCACGTGCAAGTGGGTGCATTTGTTTGTTTCGTGTGCACAATATGTGCAAGGAGATAAGAGGTTATCTCATTGGCAGAGCGAGACGCTCAGCCAGTATTCATATAACTAGGTTATGAAATAACCTTTCGTTACCGGGCTAAGTTGACGGCGGACTCTTATCGCGAGATAAAAAAATTAACGCCGGTAATCTATTCTCAAAGTTGGGTCTGGGAGCCAATTACATTAGCTGATGTATACCTGGTCGAATTACTCTGTGTGTGTGTGTGACTGTGTGTGTGCCTTTTGATTGGCTCTAAGACGTGCATTCTGCAAAGACCAGCCCCGATCTGCCTCTGATTGGCTCTGATCATCACTCTGAAATTCGTCTAGCATCAACTTTCCGATACGATAAATAAGCACAGTCTCATACTGGTTTCATAATACAACGTTTCCGAATGGACGTTTGGATTAAACAAAGTGTATGCAGTGATGCTTTCCCAGCGGAACACAAGCTGCTTAATGTTACACAGGTATGTTATGCACGTTAATTAAGCTATGTAACGTTAGAGCGCAGCTAACGTTAAGATAGCATGAACCGTCGGCCAACAAAGTTGTTTCAACAAATGTATTCACAAAATGTATTATCATTCAAACGTTATTGAAGCCTCCGGGCCATGACTAGTAAGTAGGTACTACTACTCAACCGCAGCAATGTGCGCTATGTGCGCTATGTGCCTTATATCATTATATGACGACACACCAGTACGCAATGCTGTGGAGAGGTACAAGGTAGAGCCAAGTGCCAGCTTGGATCAGTGTACTGTCCACTGAAGTGGTGGTCAGCATAGACGCCTGCGCAATAGAGCAGACGATGCACGTGCTCCAGGACTATTGAACTTGGGGGAGCAAGGATATGATCTTGCTCCACCACTTTTTGATCATATGAAAAATATGATATACCCCCCCCAATATATAAATCTAAGCATAACTACGTAATTTCAATCAAATTAATAATACGCAATGACACTTAATAACACGTTTTTAAGTTTCCAAAGATTGCGACCCCCCCCCCTGCTCCCCCATATGGTTTGATCCAGTGCCTCTCCCACCCCCAGCAGAGCAGACGGCGCACGGCGCTGGCTGCAGGTAGGCTGAGTGTAAATAAAGGCCACAGAAGTGTGTCATTTGGTGGCAGGCAGGATTTTCCAGTAAGTTGTTTATGATTGTTAAGATTATTTATGTTAGACATGTCTTCTATTGAGTGGTAGAAGTTCTACCACGCAATACAATAAAAGTGTTTCACGTCCCGAAATGCCATCTGGTCATACCAAACAATAATAATAATAATAATAATAATAATAACAAAGTTTCCCTCTGGTTGGCGTTAGCTTTAGTGCTAGCCGCTAGGTAACGTTGTCATATATCTAGATATGTGGTGTCGTCAGCTGGATAACGTTGACTTCGTTTGCAAATTTTAACGTTCGAAGCAGGGCCGGATTAACGACGGCCGCGGCCCGTGGGCCTTTAGTGATGAGGGCCCCCCAAATTTTTTTTTTTTTTTTTTAACTTTTTTTTTTACATTTTTTTTATAATAATAATAATGCAATAAGGGGACCCTGATGTAAACAAAACAAAAGTCTTTCTCTGGTCTGCATCCCCTTAACAATTGTGTGTATTGAGCCGTACTATATTGTACCCATTCTGCAATATGTTAATAACATTTTTAATCAATCAATAACAGATTGCAGAATGGGTACAGTACAGTACAGCTCAATACACACAATTGTTAAGGGGATGCAGACCAGAGAAAGACTTTCGTCTTGTTTACATCAGGGTTCCCCATTTTCAATTCATAATGAATTGTAAGTAAGGGTGCAATAGAAATGTTTCATAATGATGTTCAGTGTATTCATAAGTGTATTGCTCTCCTTAATGTAGAATGATATGGTGACTGTGCAGACTCAGGGAGGAGGCAGAGAAGGAGAGAAAGAGACCCAAGAGTTACAGGTAATGGAAATATCAGACAGCTTAAAGTGTAGGATAACATAACAAATTAAGACACAAAATAGGCTATATTTACAGCAGACCCTGTTATTGTTCCTTGTTGGTATTTTTTCTCTCTTTCTTATTAAAAACTTGGCCTATTTGAAAGGAGATTGATTTAATAAAAATAAAAGAGCGAAAAATCAATATACAGTATATATACAGTATATATATATATATATATATTAATATATTATTATTATTAAAGTAATTGGCTATCATACTGCAATATAAACTGAGTTTTATAGTGAAAAGAGCAGCTTTATTGGTCAAGATTGAAGGCTCTATATTGCAGGAAATTGCATGTACAGGTTCATTAAATGAAAAAAAATTCGGCCATGGTGGTCAGACCACACTGCTGTCAATGGTAAGCTGGCCCACATTGCCCTGAAGTACTTGGGGACCCCTGCCTCAACTGTCCCATGCGAGAGACTGTTATCTTTATCAGGCCATATTGTACAGAAGAAGAGAGCTAGTTTGTGACCAGCCAATGTGAACAAGCTGGTCTGCCTGAGTGACTGGTGGAAGAAGGAGATTTGATTTTATTTTATTATGGATCCCCATTAGCTGGTGCCATGGCAACCAGCTAGTCTTCCTGGGGTCCACACAAAAAACATACAAAAACAATTATTGCAAAACAGAATTATTAAAAGCCAGTACTCAACATACAATACACAATGAAACTAACAATTAAGATGGCTAAAATTACATGCAAGCAAAGAAACAGAAAACAAAAAAACAAAACAAAACAAAATACAGTGTTAAATACAATTTAAGATTGTTTTTAAAATTGAATATTTTTAAGAATTGCTTTTAGAATGCTCATCAATGTTACTAATTATTAAAAGCCAGTACTCAATATACAATACACAATGAAACTAACAATTAAGATGGCTAAAATTACATGCAAGCAAAGAAACAGAAAACAAAAAAACAAAACAAAATACAAAATACAGTGTTAAATACAATTTAAGATTGTTTTTAAAATTGAATATTTTTAAGAATTGCTTTTAGAATGCTCATCAATGTTACTAAAACATCAATTTCACCATACCTTTAAAAAGAAAAGAAAAACACACAAAGTAATCAGAAGAAGTTTTGGATAACATGGCTGCAGCTACACTCATGCATGACATATATTAATTTCTTTCCGGATTATGGCTCCTTTGAGTTTCTTTTTTAAACTGTCCTTGTTTTCCGTCCGTATAATATGTAATGGGATCCTATTCCAGTATGTTATGGCTCTATACATTGCAGTTATATATCGTATGGCTATCGCGTCCTGCTCTAGCCTATTGAGATACCCCTTATCTCCTATGGTACCTAATGTACCCCACGAACAACTAAATGCACCCCACCTGAGGGCCCCGCCCCTATGGAGGCGTAGCCTATATAACCATGACTCTGGTCACCAAACACTCTTCCTCTATTTTCGTTCCATCGTATCGGCTGCGTGCACCATACGTAACTAGCAGGATGAAAAAGATCAGAGTCATAATGTTGAAAGCTTACCGGAGGTTGCTGGCCCCTGGCATCTTCGAAGCATGTTTTCGGCGACACGACGGGCCTATGTTGATTTTCCTCGTCTGATGACAGCAGATCCAGGAGCAGCATACAACGTTGGCTATCGAGCCGGGTTGTACACAGGTAGGCCCTGTGTCTTCAGGCATGGGTATTAGTGTTAGTAATGCTGGTTTGTTTTGTTACACAACCATGTTGTGTGTTGGCGCCGGGGGCAGGATGGTTTGGTGAACGTTCACTGCAGTGAATGGTTTCCAAACTGTCTTGGGCGTGCTCCTAAACATCTAATGCTATGCTACATGCTATCGCTAATGCCACATGCTACCACTACTGCTACAGTACATACTAACTGCTCCGCTGTTCTAATGTCTCCGCCGTGAGATGTTGTCACTTCTCCCTCCTCTTGCCCGGTTCATCAATGAAGGTCAGTCGGTGGCTGTTGTGGTTTTTTTTGCTGAGTCCTATTTACCTTTTTTCGGGTAAATGGGTTGACAACAGGGTAGGCCGTGGCTAGGTACCCTAGCCAGGTATGTTACCTTGTGTTCCGGCGGGGTCTATGGAACGGTGTCTCCATCTGGAGCCGATGAGTGAGCTCGGCGGTGTAGCAGTAGAGCTATATTACTGCAGGATGGGACTTAACGGCGGGTTATGGCTCAGCTGGCTAGTTCCTATCCACATTGGCGTCGGGTAGTGGGGCTATGGGTCCAGCCGACATGGTAAACATGTTGCGTGTCTGTGCGCAGGCGGTTGTTGATCTGGGTCCCACATCGCCTCACGCTAGGCTGTAGTAGTATAGGGGCAGGGCCGCCTGGGAGAAATGTGAGGCCCTGTGCGAATTTAAACGCGAGGCCCCCCATCCCCTGACGCGGCCCTGTGTAGTGGGCTATTGTTTCGTTCTGTCACTCTGCTATGAGAAGGTCTGTCTTGCTACAGCTTTCTCTCCTCTCAACCATTCATACTGACGGTCAATCGGTATACTGGGGGAGTAGTGCGGGGGGGGCTTTGTTTACCTTTTTTGGTAAATGGGCTAAGCTAGGGCTGGTGTGCTGTTCCGTGAATATTTTGAATGAAGGCGGGACTAGTTCGCTCTGGTCCGCCTCCCCTTAACGTTGTGTATATGGGTTTGCTCATTCTACAGTATGTTGTGGTTTAGTTCTTTTATTCATTTAACCCATTCATGGTGCACACCACAGTGGAGGTTGCTGTTTGCAACCACCACTGGTGCTCCGTGTTAACATCAGTCCTTTGTTTTTGACATATTGAAACAGTGCCCCGCCCGGCCGACGCCATGGGTGGGTCGGCCTGGCGAGTGGCTGGTGGGCTGTTAAAGCCTGTACCGCCACGGTATGGAATTGGCAGCGATTAGAACTGTGTTCGAATTGCTGTTTTTTTCTATTAAAAAAATGGTGTCTGGTGGCGGGGCCTTGAGGGCCAGCCGACGTCGACACATCGCACGAGGTTGTTGATGTTATTAGCTTTGACCCAGCCGCAAGCTATAACCGCTCAGGGTTCCCCTCTCCGCAGGGGATTTTGGTCTTCTGCTGGAGCGCGGGCGGTATTGTCGTAGGCCCTACACCGCCTCACACCGCGCAGCCAGAAGAAGAGAGAGCACGGCCTCGTCAGCGGCGATGACGAGGCCCTCGACAGGCGGCCATGTTTTCCCCCGCCGGAGGTATCCTGGGCGTTGATTCGACAGGTGTCCACAAGGCCGACAGCCTTGGCGGCCGAGGGATCGGCCATGTAGGATGGGTTCGGCTTGAACAAACAAGCCGTCACCGTCCTGCCGCGAGCAGCCCGCTCTCCGATCACTCCCTTCCCCAACACCAGCGGAAAAAGTGGGCTCTGATTGTTTCCTTTGGCTGCGGGCCGCGTGCCTTCGTTGAAGCACGGGCGGCCCCCCTTTCGCTTCTCATGGGGACAGGGGCTGACACCCAGTTGATGGCTGAGCCTGGGTCTGTCCGTGAGAATGTTGTGCTATCAAGCGGCTCCCACACCATAAGCTGTGTTGGTTGAGCCTGGTGTTACGTCTGTCAACTTAAGTGTTGTCAGCAGGGGGGCTCGAAACCTTTTGAGGTTATATAGAGTCATGGTTATATAGGCTACGCCTCCATAGGGGCGGGGCCCTCAGGGGTGCATTTAGTTGTTCGTGGGGTACATTAGGTACCATAGGAGATAAGGGGTATCTCAATAGGCTAGAGCGGGATGCTCAGCCAATATTAATATAACTAGGTTATATACATAACCTATCGTTTTCTTTAGAGCGTTGGTTCTAGGCAGAGGTAGGGTGAAGCGACTACTTGAAGCATGCCTGGTATTATGGTCATGTCTATCATTGGTGGATAAAAGCATAGAATACAATTGAGTGGGTTTACCCAAGGTACAAATGTTCTTTAAAAACCTAATCAAAGTAGAGATTGGACTGATTGAGTCAAGCCATGTCACATAGCTACTGAGTGACTGTACTGGTAACATTATTTGTGTTCTGAATAAAACAATTTATTAAACACAAGTACATCTTATTGAACATTATTTTGATATTTCATTACCAATTATCATAGCAAAACGGCTTTTTCAAACAGTTTGTAATGCATTTTGGAAATGGGAGATGGGCTCATGGTGTAATAGGCCACCTGGCCTGAGAAACGTAAGGAGGAAAGAAAAAGTAAGGACTTACTTCTGGTCATTATTTGGGTAGAACATATATTTTGAATGCCTTCGGCAGACTTCAAATGAGCCATTTTAATCTAGATTAATCTAGATTAACTCCAGGAGATTTTTTTTTTTATCTATGCCCACCTCTAGTTTTAATACACTCTGCTGCTTGGGCTCATTGCATCCAGACTGTGATTGTCGTACTGTAGATGAGAACTATTATTGCACTTCACAATTGCACTATTTTACTAATTACTAATCCCAGGCAACATTCAAAAATGGTTCAGAGACAGGGAAGGAGAATATAATTTAAGAGGGAGAGGGAATCTTAAACAACCAATGGTACACACCACGCTGAAAAGCATGTGCATATCGGTGTGTGGCGTGAAGTTGTGGAATAATTTACCTGAATACCCCAAACTGAGTAAACATGTGGCACAATTTAAAAAGCAGCTAAAAAGATACACATTAGAGAAATACAGAAATGAGTAATGAGGATAAACAAAGTTATGCTATATTGTGTTATGTAGTGCTGTACTATATTCACTGCTGTCAAGTGAATCAAGTTTTTTTTTTAATATAAGTAAAAGTATATTCTATATTGTAATATACTAAATTATGTTATATCTAGTCAAATTAATGGAAGAACAAATATAAATGTAAGGGGGTAGGGATCAATAAGCTTAGCTTCCCTCTACTCCTTTTTTGGACATGTCTGCTAACCAAACACATTGCTCTTGACCTTTTGTTTATAATTCCTTTTTTTTTTTATTATATATATATGTTTTTTTTTATGTTTTTTAATTTGTTGTTATGATTGTTTGGTTTGACGGAACAAGATACCGTGATTTTTTTGGAGGAAATGGAGAATTACATGTTTAAAAATAAACGTTTCATTTATTCATTAATTCATTAATTCATTAATTCATTAATTCATTCATTCATTCATTCATTCAATTTATGTAAATGATCGCTATTTTATTGCACTACATTTTATTCTGTCTACACTTTTTGCACTGCTCTCATTCTGTCTATTTCTATACTCATTCTATGTCTGAACTTTATGCATTGCTTTTATTTAGTCAGAAACATGTAAGTCTTTTATAGGTTTTAATGTCAGAAATCTATCATGATCAATAATAAGACATCTATTACAATCTTTTTTATATAGATTTTAATGACAGAAATCTATTAATGTTTGTTTTATATCAATATCAATTGTATGCTCATTTTATGCATATGTCTACATCACTGCTATGAAGCACCTTGGGCTGTGTAGCAGTATTATTATTATTATTATTATTATTATTATTATTATTATTATTATTATTATTATTATTATTATTATTATTATTATTATTATTATTATTATTATTATTATTATTATTATTACTATTATATGGTAATTATATTATAATAGTGTAATGAAGCAAAGGAGAGAGAGAGAGAGAGAGAGAGAGAGAGAGAGAGAGAGAGAGAGAGAGAGAGAGAGAGAGAGAGAGAGAGAGAGAGAGAGAGAGAGAGAGAGAGAGAGAGAGAGAGAGAGAGAGAGAGAGAGAGAGAGAGAGAGAGAGAGAAGAGAGAGAGAGAGAGAGAGAGAGAGAGGGAGAGAGGGAGAGAGAGAGAGAGAGAGAGAGAGAGAGAGAGAGAGGATGGAGATGGAAGAAGAATGAGGATGGAGAGAGAGGGAGATCTATTCCACCTCAGAGGAGCAGAGCCGGAGCTTAAAACAATATTTCACTTTAATAGATGATGTTCTACCACACAGAGAAAGAGGGAGAGTAAGGGGGGGTGTGTAGTATTATTATAAATAACTGAAGGAGGAGGGAAAGAGTACAGTAGTAGTAGCGGTGGTAGTGGTGGTAGTGGTGGTAGTGGTAGTAGCGGTGATAGAGGTGGTGGTGGTAGTGGTAGCGGTGGTGGTATCGGTAGTGGTGGCAGTAGCGGCAGTAGTAGTAGTAGCGGTAGCAGTAGTAGTAGTACCAGTACTAGCAGTAGCAGTAACAGTAACAGTAGTAGCAGTTTCAGTAGCAGTAGCCTAGTAATAGCAGTAGTAGCAGTAGTAGTAGTAGTAGCAGCAGCAGGGCCAGCCCTAGCATTTCAGCAGCTCTAGGCGAGATTCTGAAAAGCGCCCCTTGCGCGTGGCCGCGGCCGCTGAAACAGTCTTAAGCATGGGTGCACAGCAATAAGTACAGTATTGTATATTTAGTTCAGAGTAAAGCAGGGTTTTTGTGGTATTTCATTACAGGATCGTACATTGCCATCAGCTGCATCTGTTTAAGGAAGTTGCCATTGTCTGGTTTGTTGAGCATATCAGATGTTCCCCTAAGGTTCAAGTTTCTCTCAGCTAATGACTGAATGATGGTGACCAACCTGGTTAACTCCTCACGCCATCTCTTCCTTTCTGTGTCGATCAGTCTCATCTCAATCCTATCGATAGTTTGACCCTTTTCTAAGCGAGACTCGATCCATGATTTCATGTGTTTTGTATGTTCTGGATTCCTCTCCTGTGCTCTCAGTAATTGGTGGCAATTTTTCCAATCATTTAGTCCTGCATTGATTAAGTTGTACACTTTCTGGGAGAACAGCTTGCAGCAAAAACAGTAAAGGCTGTTGTTTTTCTGTGAGTACATTAGCCAACTTCTCTCCATTCTTTCACCATTTGCCAGTTTTCTGTAAAAGTGGTGGTGGTTGCAGCTTCTGCCATCCTCACTTTTCTGCAAAATCTCATAAAAATCCATTCAGAGATGAAATTAGGAGTGCTTTTGGTAAAAAAAAGAAAAAAAAATACAAAAAATAAAAAGGGCTCAGAAAACCATTTTCTCATTGACTCCAATGCATTCGATGGACAATTCTCTTCCTGTTTTCACTCGTGACTTTTCACCTAGATCCCTGATTCGCTCATTCCAACGTGGGGTACCATTGGAAAGCCACACTCAGTCTTTACAACCTTGTCCAACTATTTTCGAGATCGCCAAATGATTGATGGAGGTAGAGGCTCGAGAAGTCTGCCGTCTACTTCGGCGCGTGCCTCACATATCGGCATGTAATTTTGTCGCCTGAAACGGAAATCGACAGGCAACAAATAAGGCTTTAATTCAATATATATTGTATTAAACGATATGCACACCCGAGCCGCTAGAGGTCGCCAAAGTGGCGTGTCGCGCCCAGGGGCGTAGCTGTAGATTCTGGGCCCCATGAACGAATGTATTTGTAGGCCCCCAATCAATGCGAGTGCGCGTTAGCGCGCAAGCCGATTTCTTTTGGCCATTTATTTATTGATGAAAACGCATAATATGGTTTTTACCTATACATTCGGATCAGCAGTTCAGCACCTGCACTGTTGGTGGGTGAGCCTAGTAAAGGATGTCGCATTGCGTTCATCTTCAATGAATGGACCAATGCAATAGTCTACCAAAGAACCTTGAGTCGCACTAGGCTGGGAACAACCCTGGGTCAAGTGATAGTAAACTGGACTGGACGAACAACATCGAGGCCCTCTACAGGAAGGGACAGAGCAGACTGTTCTTCCTGGGAGGGCTCAGGTCTTTTAATGTCTGCAGCAAACTGCTGCAGATGTTCTACCAGTCTGTGGTTGCTGGTGCCCTCTTCTTCGCTGTGGTATGCTGGGGGGGCAACACCAACACAGACAAAATAAACAAACTGGTCAAAAAAGCAAGCTCTGTGGTGGGAGCGGACCTGGACAGTCTGGAGGTGGTGGGGGAGGACGAGGAGGAAGCTGTATGCTATCCTTGAGAACCCCTGCCACCCCCTCCATGATGAGCTGACCGCAATGCGGTCCACGTTTAGCCACAGACTTATCCCCCCCCGACATACCACAAAGCGCTTCGGGGCAGTCCTTTGTGCCGGTGGCAATCAGGCTCCACAACCAGGCAGGGCCAGGACGCGTGTTGCTTAATGACAGCCCTACAGTGCAAGAATGTGACAATTTGACCATGTGACCGCGGCAACGCGGGAGAGCGGCAGTGCGGAAATAGGCTGTCTCTAAGACAAACTCTAACCTTAACCAGCTCCTTAACAGCGCCTAAACTTAACCGTTCTAACCTTAACCAACTCCGAAACAATGCCTAACCTTAACCTTAACCTTAACCATGCCTAACCTTAACCATAGAAAGAATATTGCCATTCTCTTAGACAAACTCTAACCTTAACCAGCTCCTTAACAGCGCCTAAACTTAACCGTTCTAACCTTAACCAACTCCGAAACAATGCCTAACCTTAACCTTAACCTTAACCATGCCTAACCTTAACCGGCGAAAGAATACATGTTAAAAAAAAAATCACGCTAAAAAAAAAAAATTCATGGGATTTGAACTCGTCAACAACGAACCGCAGGACCGCAGGACCGCTGCTCTGCCAGGTGAGCTGAAGCGCAGAATGAAAATCATGGCGGATTACTTGGGCGGTTACCTAATTCCGCTCGCGCTCTGCCGCTCCGCTCGCTCTGCCGCTCCGCTCGCTCTGCCGCTCTGCTCTGCGGTTGCCGCGCCTGCCGCGGGGCATGGCGCAGCCAATCAGGGAAAACGCGGAAGCAAAAGCAGCACTGTAGGGCTGTCATTAAGCAATAGGCGGCCAGGACGGGCCAACTGCCGTGGACTGGAGGAGCTGGGTTGTGGACTGTAACCAATTAATTTTATTATTTAACATCATGATTGGACTTGTTTCTTTTTCTTTTCACCACTTTTAGCTCTATTTTAGCCCTATTTTAGCTCTTTTTATCCTTATGTATTTGTCCATCTTGTTTTTAACACATACTAATAAGTGTATGTTATGTATTAACTGTTTCCACTAACTGTTTTTAAATTTCTGTTATGCTGTAATGGACATCTGAATCTCCCCTTGGGGATAAATAAAGGTTTTCAATTCAATTCAATAGCAGATCTTCTACCTCAGACACCACTACAGGTGGCTCAGTATCTGTGGAATCCTGTGTCAGAGCCTCACTTTGTCCCTGACATTGACTGTCCATAGCTGCTTCCTCCTCATCTGTGCTGCTTTCATGGTCCTCAACTTCTTCTTGTACTACTTCTGCCTCTTCACCTCTGCTCTCCTCATTGGCTGCCTTGCTCGAGTATCCATAGTGTACATGATTTATAAAATGTCCTATAATAGTAATAACACAGTACAGCTCGAGCTATCTCTTAATTGTTATAATAATAATAATAATACTTTGTATAGATATTTTCCAATTGCTCAAATCTAGCTATAGCTACTGTAACAACCTCAATTTAATGTGCCAGTGGTCAATGGTATTGCAATTACTGGAAGAACTAGAGTAACTAAATGTGAATATTACCTAAAGTTGTATTCAATGCATGGTAAGCATATTTTAAAATCTGTGTGTTAACCCCAAGCCCTGCTGCTTACCTCCCTCTCCTTCAACTGGGAGCTGGCCTGAGGGAAGGGGACAAGGGGTACTGATCCTGAAGCCGCATCTGTGCATTAGAGCAGTGCAATGTTACCATGTAACAATATACAGGTTAGGTTAGCTAGCCATAGCAAAAGGGCATAGCTGCTGGATACAAATTCACTGGGCTCATCTACACTCATCTAATTTTTTTATAGCAACAGGTAGCTGATGAATTGAAAATGGGGGACCCTGATGTAAACAAGATGAAAGTCTTTCTCTGGTCTGCATCCCCTTAACAATTGTGTGTATTGAGCTGTACTGTATTGTACCCATTCTGCAATCTGTTAATAAAGTTTTCAA
>NC_140174.1:63509395-63575780 GCF_963971535.1 Notolepis coatsorum
TTAATCACAATCACTTGTCACATTAACATTTGTGAGTACATGTGTTTTCAACAAAAATATGACAAATTTAACACAACAGCCAGCACTTCATAAAATTTTATAAACAATATATAAAAAACATAATAAACATAACTTAGAACAATAACTATTTACAGCACACCATACATATTTATACATTTTTTCATTCGCTCACTCATTCATACACTCATTCATCCAAACACCAGTAACACCAGAAACTAGCATCTTCGTCCTCCTCCTCCTCCCACTGAACACAGATGGTGTGGAACCATTTGTGACAGTTGTCACACTGGACCCACGACACCAAACCCTCAGAGTCCACAGGGGGGTTCGCCTTTTTACACCGGCCACACCGCCAGATCCCCAGCTTCTGCCTCTTGGTGGTGTGACCTGCAGTTAAAAAGAAATTTATTATTATGACGCTGCTTGATTACAATATACCAAGGTCCAATAATAAGTAAGGGATAATGTATAGCTACGAGGTCATTGTCGCAAAATAATTGACCGACACGGAGTTTAAAATACCGAGGCGCAGCGCCGAGGTGTTTTAAACGTCAGTGAAGGTCAATTATTTTGCGACAATGATCGAGTATAGCTATACATTATCCCGCTTATTACATGGCTAACTTACTAACAATATACCTAATTCATCGACAAGACTAGATCAAATGAAGACGCAGTTGTTCTGTGGCTCTGTCAGCCCAAATAAAGTGATTATTATTATCGGCAGCCGGCAGGTCTCTGGTCTGATTGCATGACTGAGGCTGAGGTTACACCTTTCGTATCATCTTCGTATTGTTTTCTTATACGCATCGCCGCGTATCGCCGCGACGTCATGCGCCTCGAGTCACACTTTCGTTTTTTTTTCGTTTTTGTCACCAGGGCACACTGATGTAGTACACTGCCAAAGCAGTAGGTGGCAGTAGGTGGCAAACATGAAGGCAATTTCAACCAATCAGAACGAATGTGCCAATACACTTCCTGGAAGCTCCAGCAAAATGTCAATAAGGCAGGCGCCTATGCCGCGCCACCATCTTGCTCAATGCAGCAATTCTTTTTTCAGCAAAGCCTAATAAAAGTGCAATAAACAAAACGGATACATTCACTGTGTGTTCTGCCTGTCATTTGTTGATGAAACAAAACTAACATCAACACAAGTGACCACCAAGAGCGGATAGTTTAGGCTAAAAAACGATCGGTAGCATTGTAGCATTGTTAGCTGCATGCTAACGCCAATGGAGTATGCCATTATAACAATATAGCATTGTGGCTAGAAGCTAACGTTAGCTCACGCTACTTAGCCAGCATCAAAACTGATGATATCGCGAGCTATCAGTAGTTAGATAACATTAGAGACAACGCTGTGTGTATTAAACAAAGGTGAATAGATGACTGGGCCATTTTGTTTAATGCTTCTTAAGTTGAAAGAGGAACTCTGAGCTAACAGGGTCTGAATCCTGATAGCTCACGTTAGCCAGCTGCTCATGCCATCGGTAATGCTAGCAGAATGAATGGATGTAAACTTTATTTAACATATTGCATATGGGTACAATACAATACGGCTCAATACAAACAATTGTTAAGGGAATGCAGACTGTTGTAGCTTGGACTGGGGTCCTTATAACAATAACTTGACAACACATGGTAGCTGAAGCTATTTGGGACACGGAGCTCTGTCCCAAACACACACACACACACACTCTGCTGTCACCGGAAGGGCACGCAGATGGTATCTACTGCGCATGGGCGTTTTCGCAACAACGGCTAGCGTGCTGACTACACGCTGTTTGTCGACTCGTTTTTTTGCGTATCTCCAAACGCAAACACAATTTTGCGTTTCAGCCGTATCCACAAAAAAACGCCAAAAAACGCGTTTCTGTGTAGATAGGACATGAAACGTCGTCAAAAACGTATAAAAAAACGCCAGGAATACACTAGTCTAACCATAGCCTGAGTGCAGCTGTGCATATGCTGAGCAGCACTGATACAGTGTTGTAGTGGGCTTGATTGCGAACAGCTGCGCACAGCGGTCATTATTGTCCCACAGCGGTCATTATTGTGTGATAACGGACCTCTGACACGGGCTATTGACCAATCACAAGCAAGCATTTCGGCGAATGTGAAAACGCCATGTAATAAATATGAATAACTATCTATATAGTACTTTTCACACATGGACCACAGTTCAAAGTGCCCCACAGCAATTTGTATAAAATCAGCACATTTTTGACAAAATAAATAACAATTCATAAGTTTGCCCTGACAAACTCAAAAAACATAAGTAACATGCCGATGGGTGTCGTGGGTCTGGCGTGGGAGGAGGAGGATGTCGATGCTCCTGTTGGGAAACAAACAAGCACACACAAACCTACCGTGTCTGCTGTGCTGTCTCTGGACTTTGTCACTGTCTATGCTTCAGATGTTTTTTTATACAGAGATTGAGAGAGAGAGAGAGAGAGAGAGAGAGAGAGAGAGAGTGAGAGAGAGAGAGAAAACCAGTTCATTATTTTCCCCGCGAAAATTATTGTTCTCCCTTCGATTATTTTCGCGCAACCTCAGTTCATCACTCGTTCAGACAAACTTAGATCTCTTATTAAGATTACAAATGTACAACACATTTCGTCGGACAAAACACTGGCTATATATGCTAGCAACATAACCAAACAATCTGACTTCATCTTGGGGCGAGTGGGAGTTCATGTTTAAGGAACAGGACGCTACTTTTACTTGGAAATCAGCGTCGCCCCGAACACATTCGAACAATTATAACGTTGCAGTGGTACAAACGTTCACATCTAGTAGTCTTTAGATGACTAAATATAGATGAATAGGCCTACTCATGAAATTTGATATATATACTCTAAAATAAGTATGATTTCATATCACCTACCTTTCGACGTCAAAATCTGGTGGGGCTGTGAGGAAAGATCCAGAATGCTGCGCAAGATGGGGCGTGACCGAAGTTGGGTTTGGGCGTTCCCAGATAAAGAGGGTGACCGGGATTGGTTTACGTTCCGTTACTTACTGATGATGATGTTGATCATTAAGAGTCCTTTCTCAGGACAATCCATGCTGTTCCTCATACTAGCTCTGGATAGTTAGCCACAAACCAATACAGAGTCAGGGGGGTTGAGCTCCAAGCTGACTGAAGCTCACTGAAATATATTAATTCATTCACTCATTCAGCCTTTATTTATTCCTTGGAAATACAATGAGGGCTGGACCCTCCTTTCCAATGATGCTGAGGTTTCTCAGCACAATCCACCCACGCCACTCTGTGTGCACTGTGGAGTACATTATATTACATGTTACCTTCAGTCAGCTTGTACAGACAGGAGCTTGGCCCTATTGACTTTGCATTAGTTTGTGACTAACTAGCCGGAGGTAGTATGAGGAACAGCATGGCTTAGAGGAGGAAGAAAGGACTCTTCAACAACACCATTGGTAAGTAGGAAATAGGGCTAGGGTTCCAAAAATCACAACTATCCCTTTTACTGCATGATGTGTGCCAAGGTATTCATATGTATTGAAACATAATAGTGATAGTGAGCAGGTCTGGACAGGGCTGATAGAATAGCCCTGTTTTTCAATGTGTACATAATGTAAATATTTGTAGATGACAGCATTTACTCTGACATTCAGGCTTTATGCTGGGGAGCAGACAGGGAAGACATAGTGTTAGAACTCTCTATAAGCAGAGCAGGCAGGGTGGTAGAGATAGTGCCGAGGTCACCAGCCACAGACACCAGTGAGCACTGTGGCAGTCGGGTCATCGCTTATAGGTGATGGGGGCAGGGTAGAGAGAGAGAGAGAGAGAGACTGAGAAATCTGGGTCATATGTCAGGAGGCGTAGAGGCATTGCACGGTTGCTATGGGCGGTCAGCCGTTGCTAAGGACTATAGTTTATAACTGGGAGTTCTTCTTATCTGGTTTGACTCAGACTAAGGACACCAGGCTGACACGTAGGGAGGTGGACAGAGAGACTGCAAAGCTAGAGGAAGGCCATGAGGGCTAGCTTCGGCTAACAGGGAAGGTTTTTGGCTAACGACTAGGCCTCAACCATCATCGGACTAATAGCAGAAGAAGCACAAGTATGGAATTAGAGGGATAGGGCTCAGTTGGATAAAAAGTTACATAGAAAATAGGAAACAATGTGTGCAGATGGGGGAGATCATCCTGCAAAGTGATAACATGTGGGGTACCGCAAGGATCCATTTTAGGACCGAAATTATTTATATTGTATATTAATGATATCATTGATGTTTCTGATCAACTTAAATTTGTCATTTTTGCAGATGATACCAAAAAATTTTGTTCAGGTGCAGACCTACAACAGTTGCTAACAAATATTACAGGTGAACTGGGGAAGCTGAAATGTTGGCTTGATACTAACAAACTCTCCTTAAATATAAGTAAGTCTAAATTTATTTTGTTTGGTAATAAAAAAATACATCCGGATACTCAAGTAGAGATATGCATAGATAATGTTCATCTTGAAAGAGTAAATGAATATACTTTTTTGGGGGTCGTGATAGACCAAAACCTCAGCTGGAAAACTCATATTAACTATGTAAAGAAAAAAACAGCGTGTAGCTTAGGTATCTTAAGAAAAACCAGACACATATTAAATTTGAGATCATTATACACAATTTATTGTACTCTTTTATTACCATATCTAACTTACTGTATAGAAACTTGGGGAAACACATACAAAACTAATCTGAATCCTATTATCATCTTACAGAAAAAGGCAATAAGGGTTGTGAACAATGTTAGTTATCTCCATCCTACAAACACACTGTTTTTTGAACTAAGGGCATTAAAGTTCCTCGACTTAGTTGACCTTAAAACAGCAGAGATAGTTTTTAAAGCTAGAAGTCATCAACTGCCATGTAACTTAAAAATGTTGTTTAAAGAACGAGAGGTGACGTATAATTTAAGAAGAACACTCAATTTGAAACAGCCTAGAGCTCGAACCACACTTAAAAGTATGTCTGTGTCAGTTAAAGGAGTGAAACTCTGGAACAATATACCGGATGAAATAAAAAACAGCAGGAGTATTTTTAAGTTTAAAAAGATGTTTAAAAACAGGGTTCTAGAATCTTATAGTAAAATTTTACCTACAATATTTTTTTCTTTTCTTTTTTTTCTACCATGAAACTCTGGTATTGCAGATGCATTTTTGATTTTGTGTATGTGTATGTGTTTGTGCATGTGTTTGTGCATGGGTGTGTTTGTATGTTTGTGTGTGTGTGCATGTGTGTGTATGTGTATGTGTTTGTGCATGTGTTTGTGCATGCGTGTGTTTGTGTGTTTGGGCGTGTGTGTGTGTGTGTGTGTGTGTGTGTGTGTGTGTGTGTGTGTGTTTGTGCATGTTTTATGATAACATGTGAATAGAAGTTTTATTGAATTCGAATGAAAAGTTGACTAACGACAGCATTAATCATATGAATGGAGCTGTATGGAGCTGCAAAGCTGTGAATCATAATAGTGAAAGTTGTTTTATAAACAAACCCTTATCCTTAATCATATATAATATGAACCTCATACCCCTACAGCCAGAGGGAGAGTCACCAGGTGCATTCTGAATGAGGTGTCATCTCCAGTTGAGGTTATGATGGGGTGTGAGGTTTCCGTAAGGTTATAATTATAATAATAATAACTTTATGGGCGGCTGGGTGGCGCAGCAGACATTGCGCTCATCACCAACGCAAGAGACACCGGGTTCGACTCCGGCTGTCGGCGTTGCCTCCGGCTTGGTCCGGCCGTCATACTAACTCAATTGGCAGAGTTAGCGGGTGGAAGTCGATGGGTGGTAATCTGGATGTTGTGGACAGCGACTCCTACAGGTCGGTTGGGGGACGCCTGCACAGCAGAGATAGGAAATGGCTGGGGTAGTGTGAGCCTCCCACACGTTACACCTCGCCAATGAGAGTCCGCGCTGGCAGGTGAAAAGATATGACAGGCTGCGTCCACATGTATCGGAGGGGACATGCGATGCAAGGCTTCTATCCTCCCTACAAGCGGCCAGTGGGGGGCATATGCGAGCAATGTTCAAGACAGGGGAGGGGAGAATTGGCACAGCGAAATTGGGATGGGAGAAAAATTGAAAAAGAGGAGAAAAAGTGGATAAAAAAATAAAAATAATAATAACTTTATTTGTATAGCACCTTTCATACAGGGGATTGCAGTTAAAAGTGCTTTACATCAGTAAGAAATAAGACATAAAATCAGTGTAAAACAAGCAGCAAGAGCAAAGCATAAACTGGGATAAGATAATGCAGATATATGAATCAAACCATATCAGAACCTCACGTTCCAATAGGGAGGTATAGTCTGACGTCACTGGTTGTTCCACCCGGATTCATCATTGGGAAAATGGATTATCGGCTATTGCAATGTCTACTGTCGTGAACCATTTTAAATTGGGGCATGTAGAGGAGTTTCAGGAACGAGTAAAATCTGCAGGTCCTCTTCTCAGACCTGTGGTTACACTCTGGGGCAAAGCACTGCACGCATCATGCCGGCTAGCAAGCTAGCTAGCTACACGTCACGGCCAGCTGATACCACGCTAGCTAACTAACTTAACATACTAGACGTTAGCAATGTCTACTGTCGTGTCCATAAGTTCCCTGGCAGAATACTTAGTTTGTGAGGACAAAAGTATACAAAGAGGAGAGAACCATTTTAAATCGGGGCATGTAGAGGAGTTTCGGGAATGCCGGCTAGCCAGCTAGCTAGCTAAGATAAGATAAGATAAGATATTCCTTTATTGATCCCCTTGGGGAAATTCAGGCTACTAACGTTATGTAAAAAACAATAACGTTATAAACTATACATAATATGTACAACGAAACAATGATTTACATTCGTATTTACAGTGATTTAATATGCAGCAAAATAACATTATATGATTTTAAATATAAATCAAATATGATAACGTGGTTGTTGCTTTTAAAAATGGTGGTTGGCTTTAGAGATTAATGGTTATGATCACCAGAGAGATACTAGCCACAGATTCACGGTCAGTTATTTTCCCATTGTACGAATTGTTAAGCTTATGGAATGTAAGGGAAATCTGATCCTAGGTCTGCGACTAAAGCCAGGTGTCTACGCTATGGTGACGTTAGTCAGCAGCGCCAGATCGCAGTGTAGTTTCTCAGTGAACGAAAACATAAACGTTGTTATTTTGCTACCTTTACGATTAATTGTGAATATTTTCATGTTGAGCTAAAGATTGTGGACGAATACGCACAGAAAGGTACACCATGCAAATGTAGAAATGATGTATTTGTTTTAAACGAGACAATTTAGAAATGGGCAATGGGGAAATACATTGCGTTGGACAGAGGGTGGAACACGGAAAAATGGCAATGACGTAACCACTACATCTCCCTATAGGCTTCTTGAATTTCTGTAATCTGTTACAAAACATCATAACGGTCATAGTGGGGCATAGGAATAAAAGAAAAAATAAGTAAAATAATATCAAGGGTAAAATGAGCAGACAGTTCACAGTTTTTCACATTAGGATCTAACATCCCAACATGGCCCTGTTCCTCGTACCTGGCTAACTGAGTTAGCCGCATAATTTTCAGGATAACTTGACTTAAACTAGACCTTTCGGTTCCCCGACGTGCGATTTTCTAAATCACTATGGCAACAGATCAAAAAGTTTGAACCTGGTTGAGGGCAGGGTTAAGTTCAGTTAGCTGAATAAACCATGGCCACGCCCTCGCAAAGAAATGCCAGCTCCCTTCCTGAAATAATTCTCACAGTCTAGATCCCATTATACCATTCTGAATTATGTTTTTGTGCTTAGTTTTTCTAGAGGGGGCTTTTGCAATGTAAAATAATATACCTAAAATGCTGATAATAAATGTACTTTGTCCTAAATAATGCACGTCATATATACGGCGCTCGCGAGGTGCGATATACACATGTGGTTATTTTAATAACGTCGGAGCATTGCAAATACATTGCAAATGTGAATCCCGTGGGGGTGTTTTTAATGAATGAAACCTATCGGGCGTTTGGCTGTGATTAGTTTCATATTCTCCGCTGTGGATGTATTTGCACCCGGATTGTGTTTCATTCAAGCATAAATTAAAGCGTCTTTATTCGTGGATTGTGGATATGAATTACGACGAATCTGAATATGTGGATTGTTGAATTGTATCCTGTCACTCACACGTTATTGTGATATTGTAACTGGGATTCAAATGTTTGAGGAGATGCGCTGTTTGATTTGATGACGTGGATGTGACTTGAGAAAATTAATGAGCAATTGCAAGCCTTTGACGTTTTGATGAATGAATTTGAGAAAATGCATTTATCTGTTCAAGCACTGTTAGTGTTATCTGATGATGAACAAGAAGGTGATTAACATGACTGGTGTCACTGGTATAAACCAAAGGTTAATCAATTCAATGCATGTATGGATGATGTCCGAAACAGATTAAAACCTGATTAATAGTGAAACTGTATAGCCTCCCTCCAAGCCTCTCTGACACGTTATTTCGGGGGTCGCACCTTGAAAACTTTGGGAACCATGTATTTATATAGTACATGATACCTAAGCACATACAGTACAGATATCATCATAAGTATTAATTCGTATCAATTAGATACTCTTTGGGCTTGTTTTTGTCTACTTATTCTGAAAGAGTTTAACTAATTATTTTCGCTAGCAAGATCTCATTCGATTATTCATTCCATTAAGCCTACTGCCAGCAGGCACATTTAAAGAAATATAATCTGATTGATTGGGGTAATGAGGGACTTAAAATTTGCCTATAGATTATGCATTTAACTTGTCGGCAAGGCTATTGAGCCGTACTGTATTGTACCCATTCTGCAATCTGTTAATAAAGTTTTCAATCAATCAATCAATCAATCAATGCCGTTAGAAAATCAGGATTTCTGCGATCGACACCTGCTGACTTTTCAGGTGAGGCGGCCGCACGCAATTATCCTGAGTATCAAGTCTTGTTCGAATTAACGAGACTGAATCAGCGTTCGAGGAACAGGGAAAGCCTGGATTCTGAGCTGAGCTGACTACACTGTGATCTAGCTGTTTAAAGTAAGTCAGTACCCATTGTGTATTTTGGTGGTTGTTCTCTCTGAATCAATCAGCTCAGTTCACCCCATAGGGATTGACTTGAGCAGCCTGTGCTAGTCCAATCAGTCAGAGGCAAGGCCTGTGTTAAATACTGCTGCCTGTAGCTCACTTTGCACTAAAGCTGAGCTGACTACACTGTGATCTAGCTGTTTAAAGTAAGTCAGGACAGTACCCATTGTTTATTTTGGTGGTTGTTCTCTCTGAATCAATCAGCTCAGTTCACCCCATAGGGATTGACTTGAGCAGCATGTGCTAATTAGTCCAATCAGTCAGAGGCAAGGCCGGTGTTAAATACTGCTGCCTGTAGCTCACTTTGCACTAAAGCTGAGCTGACTACACTGTGATCTAGCTGTTTAAAGTAACTCGGTACCCATTGTGTATTTTGGTGGTTGTTCTCTCTGAATCAATCAGCTCAGTTTACCCCATAGGGATTGACTTGAGCAGCCTGTGCTAATTAGTCCAATCAGTCAGAGGCAAGGCCTGTGTTAAATACTGCTGCCTGTAGCTCACTTTGCACTAAAGCTGAGCTGACTACACTGTGATCTAGCTGTTTAAAGTAAGTCAGTACCCATTGTGTATTTTGGTGGTTGTTCTCTCTGAATCAATCAGCTCAGTTCACCCCATAGGGATTGACTTGAGCAGCCTGTACTAATTAGTCCAATCAGTCAGAGACCAGGCCCCTACAGGTGTGGGACAATATTCATTAGGGATTTAAGTGTAGTTTATCCAAGTGCCAGCAAAGCGCCGGCGACCGACTAAGACAGACAAAGACTTGGAGTTTTCCTGCTGGAGTTCTCCGAGGAGGCAACCGAGTACATTCGAGTATCTACTGCCTCTTACTTGCCCTCCTCCAGAAGGCCACTCTTTTGTATCTGCATTTTCTGGTCTTGCCTTGATAGCTTGTTAACTATACTATCCTAGTCCGCTAGCTTCCAGGCTTACCCGGCTAGCTCAACCTACTGGTTTTAGCTCTTTAGCTAAACCTTCAATTGGCTTCATACACATAGTCTTTAGCAGTTGATCCATAGCACTTATTTAAATTGTTTCCTGGTCTACCACCGCCACCTGGTGTAAGCATGGCTCTGTGTTCTGTCTGTCCCTCTCTCCTAGAAAGGTTAACTCGGTTAGAGAGTCGTGTCCTTGAACTTGAGTCAGGAAAACAGTCAGCTTTAGACGTCTCGGACACTTCAGGCTTTTCTAAGCAGCCTCAAGCGATGTCTTCTAGTCTGGAGAGTCCCAGACATAGTGCTCAGGACATGGTCTTTGCGCCCAATACGGAGTGGCAGTGAAAACGCTCTGTCTCGGCCTCAACAACACTTGCTCCGCAACATGATCTTACACGTGTTGCGGGTTCCGGTCCCAGCACGCAGCGGCCTCCACTGAAACCCCATCTTCCTGTCCTTGTGATTGGCGACTCCATCACCCGGCATATTAAGCTAGACAAGCCAGCCGAGATCAAATGTTTTGGGGGAGCCAGAGCTACCGACATTGAAGCCAACCTGAGATTTCTAGCGAATAGCATAGTCAAGGGAATAGTGAACCCACATCTCGCACCCACTGAAGATAAATTTGACCATATTGTTATACACGTCGGAAATAATGACTGTAGGATGAAAGTCTCTGAGGTCACTATCAACATAGTTAGGCTTTCTGACCTCGCCAGAAAGATGAGTCGCCATCGAGTAATCTTCTCTGGCCCCCTGCCTGTAAACCGGCATTATGATGAGTTCATGAGTAGGACAGCTTCTCTACACCGATGGCTGGAAAAATACTGTAAAGAACAGGGCTTAGGGTTCGTGGATAACTGGTCCTCTTTCTGGGGGTGCCCTGGCTTGCTGAGAAAGGACGACATGCATCCTAACATGCTAGGTGCCTCTCTCTTATCTAGCAATATAGACAAGATTATAGCTTCGGGGCTGACAGCCACCCCACAAGCATGCCAGGGTGCAGGCTCTTAGCGAGCCTGCTAGTCATGCTAAACCGATGGAGCCTGCCAATCCATAACCATGCTAGGTCCCTCATCCACCATGCTCCCCACTCCTCTCTTTCTATCTCTATCCTTAAACCGGTATATCCAATCAAAACTAGAATATCTCGTTACGCTCCACTTTACCCAGCTCGTCCTTGTGCGATAAACCATGCCAACTTAATTGCGATTAAACCTTCCCGCATGGCTGAAAATCACGCTGTTAAATATACAGAGTGCGTGAAGGTTGGCCTTACAGCATTCGGTCTCTGCCAACCAAAGCTCTTTTGGTAAATGAACTGATAACAGACCATAGTCTCGACTTATTGGGCCTCACTGAGACATGGCTTAAACCTAATGACTTTCTGCCCTTAAACGAGGCTTCACCCCCTAATTTTAGTAGCTCCCATATCGCACGCACCTCCAAGAAAGGAGGCGGAGTTGCTCTAATTTACGACTCTAAGCACAACTTTACATCCGACGCAAACTGTAAGTTTTCCTCATTTGAGGTGCTCCCTCTCCACCCAACAGAAAGTGTGGCGGTCTGATTCCTACCTCCACTGCATCCTTTGTAATGGCTGTCCTTTACCGCCTCCCAGGCCCTTACACCCTCTTCCTAGATGAGTTCTCCACTTTCATCTCTGAGCTTGTTACGCGCTCAGATAACATTTTAATTGTTGGTGATTTTAACATTCATTCCAACAAAACTCTAGATCCCCTAAATAAGGCTTTTACAGACAACATTGACTCTGTCGGTCTCATTCAAATCGTTGACCAACCCACTCACAGTGGTGGGAACACCCTTGACCTAGTCCTAGCCCGCGGTCTCACTGTGTCAAATTTGACCGTTTCCCCCTATGTTCCTGCTCTCTCAGACCACTACCTCATCAAATTTCTAATTTATCTGACGGTTTCTCGCCCAGACAGTGTAGAATCCTACATGAGCCGTCGTATTAACGCCTCAACTGTCCCAACTCTAGTTAACTGCCTACCAGACACCCTCTCTCCCTTCCTCTCTTACTCTGGCCCCCTTGATCTCTTTACAGACAAACTTAACGCCGCCCTTCGTAGCACGCTCGACATTGTCGCTCCCCTTAAGCCTAAAATTAAACGTGCTCCGCAAAAACAAACTCCCTGGTTTACGGAGGAAACGCACTCCTTTAAAAAGGCTTGTCGCAAACTTGAACATAAATGGCGTTCGACCAAACTCGAAGTATTCCGCCTTGCCTGGAATGATAGTTTACGTAACTACAAAAAGGCACTCTCACTTGCCAAAACCTCATATTTTTCCAGGCTCATTAATGAAAACAAAAACAACTCAAAGTTTCTGTTTGACACAGTTGCAAAACTTACTCAGAAACAACCAAGTGCCCTAAACCATGCGTTCTCGGCTAACGAATTCATTAAATTCTTTACCAAGAAAATTGACCTCATTAGAGATGAAATTGTTGCCTTACTCAACAACCAGAGTCCCTCCCAACCTCTGAAAGCCTTCCCCCTGACTTTTAATCTAGCCATACGCTATGCTGCCTTGAAAACTTCTCACTTAGTGCCCTCTCTAAATTGGTTGGCGCAGCTAAACCCTCAACCTGTCTGTTTGACCCTCTTCCAGCAACTCTCATCAAAAAACTCTTCCCAACTCTAGGCCCTGCCCTACTCAATATCTTCAACACCTCCTTGTCTACTGGCGTGGTGCCCCTGGCCTTTAAATCAGCCATCATTAACACTTTAATCGCCGGAGACGTCGAAACTCGTCATTCCCCGCCATGCTCATTCTGCCGAAGACGCCGTAACACGTCTTTGATATCAATATTTCAAAAATCTGTGATCGAAATCATATTTCTCCCCCGGGGACCTGAGATATACTGCTGAGCTCCACTCAACTCTCTAACGGTTCAAGAGCGCCATCTGGTGGCCGATCGGCAGATCGCCCAACAGGAAGTGATCTGTGGATGAAGTGGTGCTCACCCATATTTCGTCCGGGCACTCGCTATCGTTAGAGAGACTCCATCTTGACACAGTGAACACCGATCGGTGCAAATAACTCGATAAACAACATGATTTGGACGTATATACTATTATACAACCTGGAAATGGATCGGGTATTTATACATCCCATAATAGGAATATCTCTGCTCCACGCTCATCGCCCAACGGCGCGAGGAAGATACGGTAAGATCCAGCGTTATTTTCCAACGTGTTCTTTATTAACTGCTCTGATGATCATATCACCCACACTAGATGAATGATATAACGTTGCCCACAGAATTATAAACGACCCCCCGCCCATCCGGTCAACATCAGATCATACGTAGTAACTCCTAGAAGCACATCCAGTTGAAATTTTTTATCTCGCACAGATTCCTACCAAACTGTATTTGATCATCAATATAATGCATTTAGGGCTATAAATCAAGTTCTGGAGAAAGCTGCAGAAAACGATAAAAACACACTTATACTTTAGACCGTATTTTAGTATGAATATGTGAATGAAAAAGTATAACGTTACTACACCCTGAACAATAGATATAGGACATTGAATGGGCCATAATAATGTCAATTTAGCAATACAATTTAAAAAGTTATAGCCCTGCAAAGAAGGGGAACTTCTCCATAGACAAATAGAGATGGCGAGGGACGGTAAATTATGAATTTAACCATGGCGATCAAAGTGTTAAACCACTACTTAAAAAACCGAACCTCGACCCTCTAATCTTGAAAAATTACAGACCCATCTCCAATCTTCCGTTTCTATCCAAAGTGTTAGAACGGATTGTCGCAACGCAACTTACTGACCATTTATCAAACAATAATCTTAATGAATCTTTTCAATCTGGCTTTAGAGCCTTACACTCCACAGAAACGGCGGTTACCAAAGTCACAAATGACTTTCTCTTGACTCAAACCTCACTTCTGTGCTCTTATTGCTTGATCTCAGTGCAGCCTTTGACACTATGTCATGGTTTTTGCCTTATTTCACCTTTCTGTGAGGGACAGCTGTCTATTTTTGCTTTATTTCACCTCTCTGTGAGGGATAGCTGTCAATCCCTGTTCCCTGTGGTTAATTGCCTCATGGGTCGGCAGGTGTGTGGGCTTGATTGCACCTGATGCAGTGCAGCTGTGCCTATGGCCATGTGGAGTCTATTTAAGTTTGGAGATCGCAGTGTCAACTGCTTTTTCATTTCCTAGTGTTGGCTGTCCTTTTGGTCACGCTCATTATATTGAAGTGTAGTCTGATCTCTTATTCAGAATTGAGCTTTATGGTAGTCATGCTTATTTTAGGCTACTCACGTGATTCTACACATAAACTCCCTTAGTGGAGGTTTATTGTTTTACTTTTTCCAATATAAACTCCTTTATTAGGAGGTGTCCTTGTGGCTTATTTACTTTTATACTATACCTCTCTATTGAGTAGTCCTGTTTTTTGGGGCTTGATTTATTTTCTTAATTACTCACTTTGAGATTTCCACCTGTAAAGGTTGTATAGTATCTAGGGAATAAGGATCCGTTCTTAAAAATCCTCTTTCTCTTGTACCCTGCGTTGTGTTCTAAAGTACACCTTACCCCCTATTTACTGATAATAAGACCAACCCTGTCTTATAGCACGGCAGTGGAGAAAGCACCAAATGAGGAGGAGGGAGAGTTGTTTACTGTTAGGATCCAGTTTTATTTCAGAGTCAAAAAGTGAAATAACAAGGATCTGGTTAAATGGAAAATGAATTGTGGAATGATATTTGATGGACGCAAACCCTATGCCGTTTGTCACCAAATATCAGACTAAGCGAACACAATTAAAAAATAATGGTCTTCAGTGGTTCCTCGATGGCGGTGGCTTGTTCCTAAGGAACAAAGAGATTCTGTTCTCAGCTTCAAGCAGTTCCTCCAGCCGTCTCTCCTGTGGGGGTGGTCAAAAAACGTCTGTTCAAAAAGCGTGTGTCTTCCTTCTGTCGTGCAAGCTATTTTAAAGTCTTGACTCCTCCTCCTGGGGACGCTAGAGTCTTACGTCAGAGGGAAATATCTTTACCTCCTGATTGGGGGAATCTATCGCGGCCATTTTTGATTACTTTTAAGAGGCTGTCCTTAAAATATTTATTGTTCTGGAGTTTTAGCTTTTTAAAGGTATTTGGGTTAATTTTACCATCTTAAAATCCCAGGAGTATTTCTTAACTTTAATAAACGAATAGGTTAATGCTTTTGCCGAATTTCCTAGTGACTTAAATACCTAAGTGAGCCTATTTTTTATTCAAATGCAAAGGTGAAGTAAGAATCTACTTTATAACTGATTTTACTGACTGCTTTAGACTTAACAACTGTAGAGTTTCCCTACTATTGTCTACTTTGATTTAGGTTAGGTTTGTTTAACAAGTACATTATCCTTAAATCAAAGTATTTACACTCCAAATATCTAAATTCACTGGTAAGTTTTCTTTAATCCAAGCTAGTTTTTCTAATGTCATTACACATTAACTATATTTCCTTTAATAAGTCCAAACACGTCCTACATAGGGTTTTTAAGCTAACCAACTTTACTTTTATGGCTATTTGGTTGTATGGTTATTGATATTCAATTATATTAAATCAATGTTTCAATTTGAATGTTGTTCCTGTCTCCTGGCAAACCAAAAGGGTTCCTTGCCTGCCTTTTGGCCTTCCTTTGAAGCGGTCCTATTTCACAACCCCCCAAATGGCTTTTTATCTTTTACAGCCGATATCGGGGAGGTCTGGCTTGGGTAAACAAGCCTGCCTATTCAGATGCTATTTCTAGCTTCTAGTAGGAGCCTGAGAACTTATTCAAATGCTAAATTTAGTCACCTCGAAACCCAGTTCCCATTGTTTTCACTAAGTTCCAGCGTGGGGGAGAGGAGAAGCCTGTGTTTACTGTTACGCCTGTATGCTAAACGCTTTGTCTCAAGACTTAAACTATGTTTTACCGTGGCAGAGGGCACAGGACTTGACCGTCACCCTCAAGGAGGTGTCTATTAACCATGTGTCTAGAGTAGTGATATCTATATAACAAAAATGAATCTATTCTAAGGTGTGTGCACTGCATCTTACAGTTATCAGACTCGTCCAGTAGCGGCCGACCTTGGGGGAAATCAGACTCATACAACAGTTTGACCCTGAAATGATACTACAGTTGTTTTCTGTTGTTAAATTTTTCCCCTCTCCTAAAATATCTGCGTAAGCAGTCTAGTGGTTGTCCGTTTCACGGATAACTTTAAGAGTCCGTTATCTGCTCATGACCCATACACACACACACACACAGCCCTCACAGAATGAAAAAGCCATGACTGGGTCAGCAGATAACACAGGTCTCGAACAAGCACTGGCTGCGCAGCGTCAAGGATTGCTTTCACATGAGGAAGCTATCGTACAATTACAAAAACAACAAGCTCTCATGCTGTAACAGCATGGGGAGATGTATGAAGGATTGCGCAAGATAGATAGTTCCATGCATGATTTGGCTGACCGCATAGCCAATGCACAATTACCTCCCCCTCACCAGAGCCCACCTAATGTCTCTCAAGCACTACTCACAGGCCCCCGGTCATTACCTTGTGAGGCTAAAGTCCAGCTCCCCTCACGCTTTAATGGGGAGTCAGGTAAATGCCGTGGTTTTCTGGCACAATGCCAAATAGTGTACAGAGCCCAGCCTTCTCGTTTTCAGTCTGAGGATTCACGTGTTGCCCTAATTCTATCCCTGTTGGAGGGACCTGCCCTCGATTGGGCTGTTCCACTCATACGGGCTCAGGCTGCAGTTTTAAACGACTCACAGGAACTCATGAATGAGATGGAGATCGTTTTTGATCATGAACTCTACGATAAAGAGGTCGCCATGAAGCTGACGTGCATGCGCCAGGGCGCCAGTAGTGTAGCTGAGTTTTCCATCGCTTTCAGGACACTGACTGGGGCTACAGGCTGGCCTGAGTGGTCGTTATCTGATCAGGTTAAAGATGCTTTGGCGGTTGTGGGATCTCCAGACAATTTTTACACACTGGTCACTACCACCATATGCGTTGATAACCGGATCAGAGACCGTGAGCGTGAGAGGCGGGGCCAACGTGTTCATGTCCCGCTGGAAGAAGTTTCGTCCTTTCCTCCACAACCTTCAGTGGCCAGCTCGTCTGAACCTATGCAGGTGGACAGCACTTCTGTGCGTGACTCCAGGCAGACTGGTTCTCATGTGGACTGGTGCCGGTACTGCAGGAGGAAAGGTCACACGAGGGTGGAGTGTCCGAAACTGAAGGGAAACGGTCAGTCTCGCTAGTGGGCCGAGAGACACTAGTGAGACATCACATCACCCCCTTTCAAACCTTTTTGCCTGTGGTTTTAGTTTTAGGCTGTTAAGGTTGACGCCTTTTTAGACTCAGGGGCAGTGGACAGTTTCATCGATTCCAGATGGGCTGAGGACTCTAAAATACCTGTACATTCCCTCCATAAGCCCTGTAGTGTCACAGCGCTTGATGGACGGCCATTGGGTACAGGCAGTGTCACCAAAAGAACCAATTATTTATCTATGCGGGTTGCTTATGGGAACCATTCTGAGCGCATTCGATTCTTTTTGGTGGATTCCCCCATGTATCCCATTGTGCTGGGTCATTCTTGGCTTAGTAAACACAAGCCACAGATAAATTGGGGTGAGGAGAGGGACACTGTCATGCAGTGGGGCTCCCAATGCCGTCACTGTTGTTTCCAAATTCCTCCGTTACCCATGAGTTATGATCAGTTTAGTGAGAGTGGTTGTGATCCTGTTGAAGCAGTGGGCGGTCTTGGTTTCCAGAGCCCACTCTCTCAACCATTGCACTCCCAGCCATCTGTCGATCAGGATGGGAGTTTGGAATGGGATCCACAGTTTGATTGGGACTCCCTCTGTGAGGAGGTTCTGGCGGAGGACAGTTTATAGGCTCTGTGTGAGGACTTCTCCTCGCTTACTTGTACAGCTGACCCCCTCATGGAGAGCACCAACATCATGAGCATGGAGTCACACCCGTTACCAGAGGGAGTTCCCACTGTCTATGCTGACCTCAGTGAGGTGTTTAGCAAACAAAGGGTCACCATCCTGCCACCGCACCGACCTTATGATTGCGCCATCGAAATGCAGCCGGGCTCTATTCCCCCTTGTGGTTCCTTGTACTCGTTGTCGGTCCCGGAAAGCGCAGCTATGAACACCTACATCAAGGAGGCTGTGGCTACCGGTTTTATTAGACCTTCCACTTCACCTGCGGGTGCTGGATCCTTTTTTGTGGGAAAAAAGGATGGAGGACTGAGACCCTGCATCGACTACAGAGGTCTGAACAGCATAACAGTTAAAAAAACGGCATTCGAACGCCTCCAGGGGGCTTCCATTTTTACCAAACTTGATCTCCGCAATGCCTACAATCTGGTGTGCATACGCCAAGGGGATGAGTGGAATACCGCGTTCAACACTCATAATGGTCACTACGAATACCTGGTGATGCCATTTGGTCTTACTAATGCCCCTTCAGTTTTTCAGGCGTTAATCAATGATGTGCTCAGGGAGATGTTGGAAAAGTTTGTTTTCGTCTACTTAGATGACATTCTGATATTCTCCAAGTCCATTTCTGACCATGTAAAACATGTCAGGCAGGTCTTGAGGTGCCTTTTGGATGCACGGTTGTTTGTGAAGGCTGAGACGTGTGCCTTCCATGTCCGCTCTGTGTCCTTTCTGGTATCTGAGGGGAGGATTCAAATGGACCCCAAGAAGGTGTCAGCAGTGACAGACTGGCCTACACCCGTCTCGGTCAAGCAGGTGCAACGATTCCTAGGATTTTCAAACTTCTACCGTTGTTTTATTCGTAATTTCAGTTCAGTGGTAGCACCTATCGCCACACTCACCAGGAAGACAGCACCTTCCCATTTCCAGTGGACTCCCAAGGCTGAGGCAGCGTTCATTGAGCTTAGGAAAAGGTTCAGTTCTGAGCCTATCCTCATTACTCCTAACCCATCCCTGCCATTTATCGTCGAGGTGGATGCTTCTGAGCTTGGAGTTGGAGCTATTCTGTCTCAACGCTCATCGTCCGATGGTAAGGTACACCCATGTGCGTACTATTCACGTGGGCTCTCGCCGGCTGAAAGAAACTATGATGTTGGGGACAGGGAGCTGTTGGCGGTCAATTTGGCATTGGAGGAGTGGCGCCATTGGCTAGAGGGAGCTGAACACCCATTCACAGTCTGGACAGAACATACAAATTTGGAATATATCCAGGGTGCTCAGAGGAGAAACTTGCGACAGGCTTGCTGGTCACTGTTTTTCTCTGGGTTAAATTTCCTCCTGACGTACCGTCCGGGGTCTAAAAATATCAAGCCGGATGCTCTTTCCCGGTTATATGATGGATCAGAAGAGGACCGTCCTCCTGAGCCCATTGTTCCTGCAGGACAGATCCTAGCTCCTGTGACATGGAGCATTGACTCTGCTGTGCGGAGGGCACAACGTTTGGAACCAGATCCGGGTGGGGTGCCACCGGGTCGGTTATTTGTACCAAACAGCATTCGTTCTCGGGTGTTGAAGTGGGGCCACTCCTCTCGGCTGACAGGACATCCCGGAGTGCACAGAACTCGTGACTTCTTGGCCAGAAGGTTCTGGTGGCCTGGTATGATGAAGGACATTTGGAAATTTGTGGCAGCCTGCCCCGTTTGTGCACGGAACAAAGTTTCTCAACAGTCACCACCAGGGCTGCTTCATCCTTTGCCCATTCTTAGTCGTCCGTGGAGCCACATTGCCATGGATTTTGTGACTGGTCTGCCTCCTTCTGATGGTCACAGCGTCATCATGGTGGTGGTGGATAGGTTCTCCAAAGCAGCTCACTTCATTCCGCTGGTCAAGCTGCCATCTGCTCAGGAGACCGCTCAACTGGTGGTTGACCATGTCTTCCGAATTCATGGCATCTGCCAGGACGTGGTGTCGGACCGTGGACCCCAGTTTACTGTTCGGTTTTGGAAGGCATTCTGTGCTATACTGGGTGCGACGGTTAGCCTGTCATCAGGGTTCCACCCGGAGAGCAATGGGCAAACAGAGCGCACCAACCAGTCTATGGAGAGTACACTTCGCTGCTTGGCCTCCTCCAATCCGACCACTTGGAGTCATCAACTGGCATGGGCAGAATATGCACATAATTCATTGTGCAATGCATCCACTGGTCTCTCCCCATGTGAGGTTCAGTTTGGGTATCAGCCTCCATTGTTTCCTGAACAGGAGAGGGACGTGGGGGTGCCATCTGCCGAGGCGTTTATCCGTCGGTCTCGGGCAACATGGAAGAGGGTGCGTTCGGCTCTTGTGCGTGCTGCGGCCCGGCCCAAGTTGTCGGCGGATGTACACCGTCGCCCTGCGCCTTCCTACCGTGTGGGCCAACAGGTGTGGCTTTTCACACCCGACCTTCCATTACAGGTGGAGTCGCGCAAACTCGCTCCCCGTTTTGTGGGCCCTTTCACTATTGTTCGCAAGATAAACCCAGTCACAATGCGTCTTCGGTTACCCTCGTCGATGAGGTTACACCCTACATTTCACGTATCCCGCCTTAAGCCGGTTTGGAGGAGCAGGTTGGTGCCTGCAGAGAGACCTCCACCTCCCCCTCGATTCGTTGATGGCCAACCTGTGTATACTGTACGGCGTATCCTGTCCAGTAGGCGGGTTGGTAGGGGTATACAGTACCTAGTGGACTGGCAGGGTTATGGGCCAGAGGAGCGCACATGGGTTCCGGCCAGGGACATCTTGGACCCTGAGATTGTTCGGGAGTTTTGGAGACGTGTCTCAGAGGGTCCGTCTGGAGCCGCCCCCTAGAGGGGGGGTCCTGTCATGGTTTTTGCCTTATTTCACCTTTCTGTGAGGGACAGCTGTCTATTTTTTCTTTATTTCACCTCTCTGTGAGGGATAGCTGTCAATCCCTGTTCCCTGTGGTTAATTGCCTCATGGGTCGGCAGGTGTGTGGGCTTGATTGCACCTGATGCAGTGCAGCTGTGCCTATGGCCATGTGGAGTCTATTTAAGTTTGGAGATCGCAGTGTCAACTGCTTTTTCATTTCCTAGTGTTGGCTGTCCTTTTGGTCAACGCTCATTATATTGAAGTGTAGTCTGATCTCTGATTCAGAATTGAGCTTTATGGTAGTCATTCTTATTTTAGGCTACTCACGTGATTCTACACATAAACTCCCTTAGTGGAGGTTTATTGTTTTACTTTTTCCAATATAAACTCCTTTATTAGGAGGTGTCCTTGTGGCTTATTTACTTTTATACTATACCTCTTTATTGAGAGTAGTTCTGTTTTTTGGGGCTTGATTTATTTTCTTAATTACTCACTTTGAGATGTCCACCTGTAAAGGTTGTTTTCTGTTGTTTAATTTTTCCCCTCTCCTAAAATATCTGCGTAAGCAGTCTAGTGGTTGTCCGTTTCACGGATAACTTTAAGAGTGTTATCTGCTCATGACCCACACACACACACAATCGATCACTCGATTCTTCTAGGTCGGCTT
The DNA here is from genome assembly GCF_963971535.1 of Notolepis coatsorum. Classification (NCBI taxonomy): domain Eukaryota; kingdom Metazoa; phylum Chordata; class Actinopteri; order Aulopiformes; family Paralepididae; genus Notolepis; species Notolepis coatsorum. Next base: position 63,530,988 of record NC_140174.1, read on the forward strand.
GAGAATCATGTTGGCATTCGGGGTCACGCACTATGTAACTGAGGGGTTACAATACCCTGACTGTATTAAAGATTGTGATATATTAAACCACTACTAGTTATGTACTTTAATTACTGGCCATACAGTACATGAATATATATGGTGAACACCCACACAAGAATACGGCATTGACACATAAAGTTCTATTGGAGGGTTATTTATTATTATTAAGCAACGTTAGGTTACAGATTGAGAATTAGGCTTGCGCTTGTATGGCGAAGAACATACGTAAAGTCAGTCAAGAGCATAAGTCAATGAGAATAGTATGAATACTATGATGGGTCTAAGCTGATGCCACCTGTGGTATAGCAATTATATGGGCCACACCGGTACCAGCTGGAGACACTGGGGGGTTCCCTCCGGGGTGTAAGGCCGGTAGGGGTAGAGGAATGTTCGGGTACAAAGTCTGGGTCAACGAGGAATAACGAGGCTCCAGATACAGGAGCCGGTGCATGTACTCCCTTGATCAGCAGACAAAGCAACAGTTGTAATCCAGTATGCTCGACAGCATGGACGACAGCCAGCCAGCCCCTTCCAAGAGGCGGGCCCGAGTGATGATCCTCACGGGGGTAAATCCCAAACGACAGTGAGATCAACGGTTCTCTTCTCCAGTGGTCACGGTCCCAAAGCAATATAATCCAACCAGAAATGGTTCTGCAATCGCCGGTGTAGATTCTCCTGTGTACATATCCAACGGTTCTCGCCTAGGACTCCTCGGGTGTGGGCACGGATTTAGGCCGCACAGCCTGGATAAGTGCACTAGCTAAATACACGACGAACCGATGGTAATGCTGGTCACTGAAGAACTGTAGCCGCACGATACACTATAGATGATTGACTATTACTTCATATTAGATTAAGTCGAACTCAACGTTACTGCGTTAAACTCTGACACTTTTGCATTCTATTCGCACGCGGTTCTCAATGCTCTATTTAGATGCAAGGTTGCTCACTTCACTGCACGTTGACTCGTGGTGAAGGCATTAAGGTTTTGGTAAGACTGAATGAACTACTGCTGTTTACACCTGCGCCGTATTTATACGTAAGGTGAATATCTAGTGCCAACCTAGTCACTTTGGTCCTGAATCACTACACTGCCAAAGGCATGTTCTAACATGCCCCAAACTCGCCCACTGCACCTGTCTGAGTGCGAGACTGCTTGGAGCCTGGGGGGGCTGTCCAATAGGAGAGCGAATATTACTCTGGTTTGTACACAGGTAAAGGGATATTCCGTGTATATATACAAATAATATACAAGGTATATCAAAACAATAAATATATATATTCAGTTTAATCTGACCCTTTGCAACAGCCGCCTCCTAATTAGTCTGCACCTAATTAGTTAAAGCGAAGACAGATTAATAGTCCTGTCAACTACTCAATGTCTGTTGTGGGGAGTAGGGCAATCTACAAAGTCAGTGGGTCATGGTCGTCATCAGGGGAGTCAGGGAGCCTTGGCAACTCTATCAGCCTCGCCACGGGTCGGGTGTAGGTCCGCCCCTGGACAATAACTTCTGCCGCTCTGACCTTTCCGTCGGCACCAGTGATCACTTTGCTTACGCGGCCGGCCGGCCACGCAGCTCGAGGTAGTGACTGGTCTATGATCATAACGACTGTGTCCACTTTTAAGTTGTCCCTGTCCTTGACCCGCTTCTGACGGGCTGGAAGGGATGGTAGGGAGCTTAGGAGGAAGCGGGCCTGAGACTGGTTGATCTGTGCTTGGCTGTGTCTCCACATCCTCCGTCTGTTCCTCTTGTTCGGTCTGTACCCCGTCTGAGGAGGGGCCGGTTCCGGCCGCCCCATCAAGAAGTCGCTTGGGGTGCTGGGTTCGAGGTCAGCTACGTCGCTTGGAGCGCAGCTGAGGGGGGTGGAGTTTGGAACTCCCTCTTCTTGGGCCCACGGTTCTCTCACAGGCCTCTCGTCTAATGTCAATAGCCTCTCAACGGGCTGTACGAGAGAGTGGCCTGTGTCGCTCACCTTTGTGTGCAGGCAGCGTGTAGACGTGGGTTGACTGTCGAGTCCGTAGAGGGGGCCCTGGAGCGTCCACCCCAGTCGGGTCTGAACCGCGACTGGGCATCCTTTGGGTCCGATGTGGGCCGCCTCAATTGGGAGAATGAGGTCCGCGTGGTCGGAGCCTATGAGCAGGGTCGGTGTGGCGCCGTCGATAAGCGGTATAGGTAGTCTGCGTAGGTGCTCGTACTTCGCCATCAGCTGTGGGATGTGGTAGGTGTACTGTGACAGGCCTATGTCGTGGCTGGTGAAGACGTTGGTGATGCTATACTGCTTCTCGGGCTGCTCGACCGCTGCTATCGTGAAGGAGACATTTTCACCCTTTATGGTCTTCCGGTCTCTTCTAATGGTACGTGTAACTGAGGGGTACAATTCCCTGACTGTATTACTAGATATGATACTTACTACCACTACCTTTGTACTTAATATTCGGCCACCCAGTACACGGCATAAATATATTATCATGAACACTCTCACGTAGATGAAACGGATCCAACACAAATGTACGAATTAGAAACAGGTCTTTATTTCCTACACAGCGATGGTGTGTAGAATAAGCACTTAATCACTTAATTACATTTATGAATTGAAATAGTATGCACTTTTATGGCAAGGAGTATTCGTCGGTATATCAATAGATAATGTCCAATCTCTGAAGGCGCAGGTGGTAAATATACGACCTGGAATAGTTAAGGAATAACAGCAATGATACTTTAATGATTATAGGCTGGATACACTAGAGGAGGTTAATCCGGTCGCTTGTAAGCCGACAGGAGTAGGAGGGGGGGGTGGGTAGAATCCAGCTGCCTCGTCCGGCCAAGGGTATCCCAGGTGAACCCACTGTAGTGCCGTTCAATGCGCCGGCGATCCTTGGACCACAGATGAAAGCAGGTGGACTCTTTGTGGGCCGGCTCTCTCCGGTCCACGGGGGAGAGATGTGGAGAGACCTCGTCTTGCAGAGCGTCTCCTCACCTTGCGTCCTCTCCAGGGGGGGGGGTTCCAACACACGGTAGTGTCGGGGGTCTTTATCCATAGAATAATCAAAGTATCCAAAGCATAATCCGTGCCTGGGAAGGCGGGCTGTCGTCGGTAGAATAATCCGGTATACAGGTCCACTCGCTCGTCGGCTCTGGGGCTCCTCGGGTGCAGCTTCACATAGGGTCAACCACCCTGGGTAAGCAGCCAGTTCTCTGCCCGAAACGATGGGGTACTGACTACAGTAGTATCCTCACCGCACGAAGCACTATATATTAACAGACTATTATTAGCTTAATAGACTACGTCCAACTCGACGATATAGTGCCAAATATGACTATTCAAATATTAATATACACGATGTCTCAATACCGATGGTAGGCCGAACTTGGCCTTACTCCCACACGTGGCATCGCGGGGAGGCTTTACGTCTGTGACTCTATTGGAGGGTAAGAAACTGGACTGAAAAGATAGTCCTACTTTAGTAGCGCAGTATATATACGCACTATGAACAAATAGTCCCATTAGTACGCGGAACTAGGACTTGTTCGTACATGTCGAGCGGTACGTTTGAACTGGGTCTGAGGGGTATGGCAGCCTGGCACCAAGGTCTCGACCAATAGTAGAATGGAGACTATTATGGGATGTTCAGTAGGCTAGAATGGATATTCAATGCATATTGTACAAGGAATATACAAGGGATATCAGGGAATATTAGAGAATATACAAATACAATTAAATATATATATATAAATAAATATATATATTCGGTTTAATCTGGCCCTTCACAACAGCCACCCCCTGAATAGGTCCCAGACCTAATCAGTTAAACGGAGACAGATTAATCGCGTTGTCTATTTACACATAAGGGTTTGCTGTACGGGTCAGTCAACTTCACAAAGTCATAGGGTTGTAGGGTCATGGTCATCATCGATTGTGTCTGGGAGTCGAGGCAGTTCTATGAGCCTTGCCACGGGACGGGTGTAAGTGCGACCCTGGACGAGCACTTCAGCTGCTCGGACCTTGCCGTCGGCACCGGTGATCACTTTGCTTACGCGGCCGGCCGGCCACATAGCTCTGGGCAGTGATTGATCAATAATCATGACGACTGTTCCTTCTGTCAAATTGTCTCTCTCCTTTACCCACTTCTGGCGGGTCTGTAGAGACGGTAGGTAGTGCAGTAGGAAACTGTTCCAAAACTTGTCGGCTAATACTTGGCTGTACCTCCACATTCGTCGGCCGTTCGCTTCTTCAGGCCGGTACATTGTCTGGGGTAATGTGGGATCTAGCCGCCCCATCAGGAGTGTGTTGGGGGTAACTGGGTCGATATCCGCCACATCACTGGAGACATATCCGAGGGGCTTCGAGTTAAGTACTCCCTCAATCTCCGTGAGGACTGTCATTAGGACTTCTTCCGCCACAGTCTGGGCCCCAAGTACTGCGTACAGGGCTGTCTTTATGGAGCGCACTTCTCGTTCCCAAGTGCCACCGAAGTGGGGTGCGTTTGGGGGGTTGAATTGGAAATCAACCTGTGCTGGAGCGAGGTGGGTCTTAAGTTCTGGGCCCATAGCTTGGAAGCTCTCTCTCAGCTCTCTTTCGCCGCCTTTAAAGTTTGTCCCATGATCGGACAATAGGGTAGACGGTCTTCCTTTCCGTGATATGAATCTACGGAAGGCCATAAGGAATGAGTCTGTGCTCATGGTCGGGAGAAGCTCGATGTGTATCGCTCTGGTGGTCATGCATTTGAATACAATACCCCACCGCTTCTCGGTTCCTCTTCCTTTCTTTATGTGCAGCGGGCCAAAGCAGTCCATACCCGTTGAGTGGAATGGCTTGTCACCGATTCGGAGGCGACATGGAGGAAGGTCAGCCATCCTTGGTATGCTGGGCTGCGCGCGCCATTTGCGGCAGTCTAGACATGTTTGTTGGAAGCGTCGTACCGCCTCTCTTCCTTGTAGGATCCAGTAACGACGTCTGATTTCCGCGAAGACTCTTTCTGCTCCTGCGTGATGTACATCCTCATCGTATTTCTTTATAATCAGCTCTGTGACCTTGTGTCGGCTGTTCAATACGATCGGGTATTTAATGTCATCCGGTAGATTGGGGGCTCTGCGTAGGCGACCACCCACTCTGATGAGGGTGTGAGCGTCGCTCTCGGGGGCCAGGTGAATTAATCTGCTGTCGGATGGGACGGGCTTTCCTCCCTGTAGACAGGCCAATTCATCGGGGAACGAGTCTCTCTGGGCTCGCTGCAGTAGAAGCAATTCTGCTTCCTCGTAGTTAGCCGCTGACATATCAGCGGGGGACTTGCACTCCGGGTGGTACCGCAGGAATGTTCTTTGTTGTGCACTCTCTATGGACATGCAATCGTTTATGTTAGGGTCGGTGGAGGCTACGGTGCTCAATCCACAGAACACAGACTTCTTAATTTCCACCTCCTCTGGACTTGCTTCCCTCGGGATAGGCATGGGCCACTGTCCTTCCGGGAGTCTTAGGAATGCGGGGCCGTCACTGTAGACATTGCGACGGGTGAGGTCATCCAGGGGCATCCCCCGGGTGATGACGTCAGCTGGGTTCTGTTTTGTATCAACGTAGCGCCACTCTGTTTCTCCGGTTAACTCTTCGGTTAAGTCTTGAATCTCGGTGACTCTGACTCCCACGAAGACTTTGTACTTGCATGAGTCCGATTTGATCCAGGCGAGTACCGTCGTGGAATCTGACCACAGGATTGTTCTAGACACCGGTATGGTGAGCTCACGTTGGATGAGCGTGGCTAGGTGCGCTCCGGCTAGGGCTGCGCAGAGCTCTAGACGTGGGATAGATTGTTGCTTGCGTGGGGCTATTCTCGAGCGGGCGAGGACAAATGCTGTGTAGATCTCTCCCCCTCTTTCTTGGGCCCGCAAGTAGGCTACTGATCCGTATGCGACCTCTGAGGCGTCACTGAAGACGTGTAAGTCCATTTTACATGTCTCTGGCCTCACCTTGGGTGGGAAGTAGCTTCGGCGCATATTAACGCCTGGGAGTGAGTGGAGCTCCATCTCCCACTCTCTCCAGGTGGATGCAAGGTGTGCGGGAATGGGGTCGTCCCAGCCCTGGTCCTTGTCCCACAATGCTCGTACAATCATTTTTGCCCTGGTGGTGTACGGTAGAATACATCCTAGCGGGTCATATTGTCGGGCGAGTGTTGTGTACACACTCCGTCTGGTGGTCGGCGCCGCCGCCGGCCTTCCCTGCTCCGTAGTCAGGGGCTTGTGTCTGTAGTGAAGCGAATCTGTTTTGAATCGCCACACCAATCCCAGGGTCATCTCCTGGGCTTCTCCCGGGATTGTAGCCATCCAGGTCTCGCTGCTGGCTGCCTTGTCCTCGGAGGAGAGGCTGCGCAGTACTTGCGGATCGCTGCTGGCCCACTGCCTTAGATCAAAGCCGCCTTTGATCAATGAGGCGCGGAGTTTAATCAGGAGAGCCTCGGCTTCTTCCTGGGTTGAAAGGCTTTGTAGACAGTTGTCTACGTAGAAGCTGTTCTTTACGCTGTGTCGGACCTCTTCGTCCGCTGCTGGGTCCTCTGCTACATGTTTCTGTAGTGCAAATGTCGCACAGCAGGGGCTGCACGTCGTTCCGAAGGGGAGGACTTCCCATTGGTAGATGGCTGGGTGCTCATCTCCTGGCTTCTCTCTCCATAGGAACCGTAACAGGGGCTTGTCCGCCTCTACTAATCTCACCTGCAGGAACATTCCTTTAATGTCCCCGCTGATGGCCACCTTTTCCTGGCGGAAGCGGAGTAGAACGCCGAGTAGGGAGGGGCCGAGTGTGGGACCGGGCAGTAACTCTTTATTCAGATTTTGGGATCCGATCTGGTAGCTGCAGTTAAATACTATGCGGTCTTTACCGTTGTGATGGACCTTGTGGTGGGGCACGTACCACGATTCAGTGGTCTGGTCAGCCTCTTTAATGTCCATCTTTGTGACGTGTCCCGCTGTGATGAGCTTCTCAATCTCAGCGCGGTATACACTCTCTTGGGCGGGGTTCTTGGCTAAGCGCCGCTCCGTGTTCAGCAGGTACCGTTCTATGGCGTCTGTCTTGGCGTGGAAAGTAGGCATTCCTTCTCGCCGCAGGAGTGGCGTGGCGTATCTCAACACGCCGTTGACCGGGACTCTCTTGGTCCCTGTCTCGAGGAGGTGAATGGCGTAAATGTCATCTTTAGAGCGAATGTCTTTCTTTCCATTCTTAAAGGGCATTTGTTCCAAGCTCCATAGCCGCTCTACGTGTTGCAGGAGTGCGGTTTCTCCCTCTGTGACTCGGGAGTGGAGACATCTAGTGGCTGTACTTCGGTTGAGAGATTTGGCGAGCGGGCCTTGGAGAGTCCATCCCAAACGGGTCTCGACTGCTGCAGGACAGCCTCGGGGTCCGGTATGAACCCGGTCTATCGGGACAATGAGGTCTGCATGGTCGGAGCCTATCAACAGGGTCGGCATAGCATTGTCTATGAGCGGGATCGGTAACTTGCGCAGATGTGCATATTTCTCCATCAGCTTGGCGACGGGGTATGTGTACCGCGACAGTCCTATTTCTTGGCTGGTGAAAGCGTCTGCAATCTGGTACCGTCGCTCAGGCTGGCCGCTTGCTGCGATAGAGAATGAGACATTCTCGCCCTTTATCGTCTTCAAATCTCGTCTTATTGTCCGAATTGTCATTTGGGTTTCGCTTCCCCGCAGCCCTAGCTGGGCCGCAGCGGAGGCGAGCAGCAGGGTCTTCTCTGACCCGTCATCGAGGACGGCGTAAGTGTCCAGGACTTTATTCTGGTAGCTTAGTGTCACCCGCACTACTTTTAGGAGTACTCGGGCTCCACTGCTGCTGGCGGGATCGATGTACATGACGCTCGCTTTGCGGCTGGATGGTGCAGGTGAAGGGCGCCGTCTGTTACTGTCGTGAAGTATGTCCAGATGGGCTCCATCGCACTTGGTGCACCTTTTCTTTAAGCGGCATTCGGCTGCCATGTGTGAGCGCGCACAGCGAAAACAGCGCTTGTTGGACTTTATCCATTGACCTGCTTCCTCCGCGTTCAGCTTGGGGAAGGAGTCACATTGCGCTAGCCAGTGTTCTTTCTCACAGTAGGGGCACACTATCTTCCACTTCTCCGTTCTGGAGGGGGTACTGTGGCTCCTGCTGCTCGGTACTGACTCCGATTGGTGCATCACAGTCACCGATCTTCTTCCATCATTTAGTCGTCTGGTTCCTTCTCTGGAGCCAGGGGTGCTCCGTCCGAATGTATCTAGCCGTAGGCTGCTGACTTCTCTCGCCAGGAAGTCTGCTAGATCAAGGAGGTTCGGTTCGGGGCCATTCGGGTCTCTGTGGTCCCTCTGCCGCCTAAAGCGCTCCTGACGAGCGGGCGGCAGCTTCTCCAGGATCCTTTCCACATTTGAGTTGGCGTAAAGTTCATACTTCCCCTTCTCTCTTTGCGCTCCCAACATCCCTACCAGGGACTGCACTCTGATGGACAGGTCGTCCAGTGCTCGATTGTCTATTGCTGGGGGTAAGCGGTCGATGTGTCGGATCTCCTGGATCACGTAATCCCATATGCGCCCATACCTCTGGTCCAATGCTACCAGCGCTGCTGTGTATGGGGTGGTGGAAGTCGCGTAGGCGAGCGCTATATTATGTGCGCGGGGCACCTTTAAGTGCTGCAGTAGGATGGCGTATTTGTGGCGTTCATCCAATACATCCACCAACATGGTCTCCAGACACATGCGGAGTTCTGTATACTGGGCCCGGTTCTCTTGGGTGAAGTCGGGTACCATAGGCGTGCCAATGTATGACGCTGACTGTGGATACATCGGCGAGCGTTGGGGGAGAGGCCTCCTAGGCGAGTCTCCTCCCGCTCCTTGGTATGGGCTGGTACCGGCAGTGTACCATGGCCCGCTTGTCCAGGTGCTGTTCCTCGGTGCGGGTCGTGCGTCGTGCTCACCCGTGTATAGAGTCGGGGGTCTGTAGCGCAGCTCCGCGGGAGTATAGCCTGGGCTGTACCGGACCTCCTGGTCCGGTAGAGTACTGTGCTGTCTTCGGGCGCGGTTCTCCTCCTCTTCCTCTTCGTCTTCAGTTAGGTCATCCAGTGCTTGTAGTCTCTGGTTTAGCCTCTCCACAGGATATGCTGCTCCTTCCCGGTTGCTAGGTCTCGCTTGGACCGGTGGGGGGAGGTGGTCTGTGGGGGGTATAGACCTCGTCTGTTGGTCAAGTTCAGGGTTGTTTACTCGGCTAGGGGATGCCGCCCTGGAGGTGTGTCTAGACGAGTTCCTGGAGCCTCTGGCGGAGGGAGAGGGTGTTGTCCGTCTGATCAGCTGTTCTATTAGTTGCGCTTGCTGTCTGTCGCGCTCTGCGTCCCGTAGAGCACCAGCAGCTGCTCGCTGGCTGTCTGCTCGGTCTCGGGCCACATTCTCTTCCATCTGAATGCGTCTTATTTCCAGGCGTATGTGCTCTTCTTCGCTCCGTTGCTGTAGCTGCAATCGATCGCGTTCACCCTGGAGTCTATCGCGTTCAGTAGAGGCTTTCAGGCTGACGAGGAATGCCTGCTGTAGGGTCCTCTCTGCCTCGCTGGGAGAAGGCGGTTGTATAGGGGAGCCTTCCCTCGGGGTACTCCTTGCGGAGCCTTGGAGCTCTATCTCCACGGTGCTCTCCCCGTCTTCTTCCGTGCCGAGTTCTCTCTCGGTAGCGTTGTATTCCTCCCGGGACTCATCGGGGACTACTTCTTCAGTACTGGCGGGGTGTGAAGTCATGTCTGGTTCCCACTGGTCCCCACCGTGAACTTGGTCAGTTACATTAGAGCCCGTAGGGGCCTCTATGGTCGGGGTAGTCTGGGCGTTGGGGTTAGACATACTTTTACTTTCTAGTTTTACCGCGTTTACTGTTAGTAGAAGACTAGGTTGTTGACTGACAGCGTAAGCCTCTAAGTACTGAGGGAGCCGTCGTTCGCGCTGCGGGCGTTGGTTAGGAGGATCGTTTCGTGGAGTGTTCATCATAGGCCATTTCAATATTAATAACACTATATTAATATTACCCTCCGGCTCGAAGGACCAATTGTAACTGAGGGGTACAATTCCCTGACTGTATTACTAGATATGATACTTACTACCACTACCTTTGTACTTAATATTCGGCCACCCAGTACACGGCATAAATATATTATCATGAACACTCTCACGTAGATGAAACGGATCCAACACAAATGTACGAATTAGAAACAGGTCTTTATTTCCTACACAGCGATGGTGTGTAGAATAAGCACTTAATCACTTAATTACATTTATGAATTGAAATAGTATGCACTTTTATGGCAAGGAGTATTCGTCGGTATATCAATAGATAATGTCCAATCTCTGAAGGCGCAGGTGGTAAATATACGACCTGGAATAGTTAAGGAATAACAGCAATGATACTTTAATGATTATAGGCTGGATACACTAGAGGAGGTTAATCCGGTCGCTTGTAAGCCGACAGGAGTAGGAGGGGGGGGGGGGGTAGAATCCAGCTGCCTCGTCCGGCCAAGGGTATCCCAGGTGAACCCACTGTAGTGCCGTTCAATGCGCCGGCGATCCTTGGACCACAGATGAAAGCAGGTGGACTCTTTGTGGGCCGGCTCTCTCCGGTCCACGGGGGAGAGATGTGGAGAGACCTCGTCTTGCAGAGCGTCTCCTCACCTTGCGTCCTCTCCAGGGGGGGGGGGTTCCAACACACGGTAGTGTCGGGGGTCTTTATCCATAGAATAATCAAAGTATCCAAAGCATAATCCGTGCCTGGGAAGGCGGGCTGTCGTCGGTAGAATAATCCGGTATACAGGTCCACTCGCTCGTCGGCTCTGGGGCTCCTCGGGTGCAGCTTCACATAGGGTCAACCACCCTGGGTAAGCAGCCAGTTCTCTGCCCGAAACGATGGGGTACTGACTACAGTAGTATCCTCACCGCACGAAGCACTATATATTAACAGACTATTATTAGCTTAATAGACTACGTCCAACTCGACGATATAGTGCCAAATATGACTATTCAAATATTAATATACACGATGTCTCAATACCGATGGTAGGCCGAACTTGGCCTTACTCCCACACGTGGCATCGCGGGGAGGCTTTACGTCTGTGACTCTATTGGAGGGTAAGAAACTGGACTGAAAAGAAAGTCCTACTTTAGTAGCGCAGTATATATACGCACTATGAACAAATAGTCCCATTAGTGGTGCGGTAGCCAAATTCCTACGCGGAACTAGGACTTGTTCGTACATGTCGAGCGGTACGTTTGAACTGGGTCTGAGGGGTATGGCAGCCTGGCACCAAGGTCTCGACCAATAGTAGAATGGAGACTATTATGGGATGTTCAGTAGGCTAGAATGGATATTCAATGCATATTGTACAAGGAATATACAAGGGATATCAGGGAATATTAGAGAATATACAAATACAATTAAATATATATATATAAATAAATATATATATTCGGTTTAATCTGGCCCTTCACAACAGTACGGATTGTCATTGTTTCTTTGGCACCCCGCAGGCCCAACTGGGCTGCGGCGGAAGCGAGGAGGAGAGTCTTTTCAGACCCATCTTCTAGGATGGCGTAAGTGTCCAGGACCTTGTCCTCGTAACTCAGGAGCACTCTGACCACTTTGATGAGCACTCGGGGGGTCCCGCTCTGCTTGGGGTCTATGTGGAGCACTCCTGTTGGTCGGTTGCCTCGTCTGGCTATTCTTCTCATGTTATCCTCGCACAAGAATCGGCGGTGACCGGCTTGTGGGGGGTCAGACGCAATCCACTGCTCCATTTCGGCGATGGTCAGTTTCGGGAACACGTCGCACTGGTCCAGCCAGTGTCCTCTGCGGCAGTACGTACAGGCGATCTTCCATCCTTCCTTTGCCCGGGGGTTGTCACCTGTCTGTGCTTCCTTTGCCGGGGGGTTGTCACCTGTCTGTGGTGACACAGAATCTATATGGTGCGAGTAGCACCGTGACTCCCAGTGTCTGCTGCAACAGTCAGGACACCAGGGGGGGTTTGGTGACTGGTCTGTGGTGACACCGCCTCGGCCTGGTACATCACCGTGACGGGCACACTCTGGCCTCCTGGCGGACGCTTGTTGCTGTCGTGCAGGACCTCCAGGTGGGCGCCGTCGCACTTGCTGCATTTCTTCTTTAAACGGCACTCAGCTGCCATATGGCTGCGCGCGCAGCGGAAGCAGCGGCGGTTGGCTTTGATCCACTGACTCACCTCGTCAGCGGTCAGCTTCTTGAAAGTGTCACATTGATACAGCCGATGTTCCTCTTCACAGTACTGGCATACAATCTTCCACTCCCCCTTGGTCGGGGGGGTGCTGCGGTTCTTGTGCTGCGGCACTGACTCGGCCTGGTGCATAACGGTCACTGACCGGCGGTTATCGTTGGACCTCCGAGGTCCATCTCTAGGGCTAGAGTCACTCCACACGAATGTGTCCAGTCGTAGACTGCTGACCTCCCTCGCGAGGAAATCAGCTAGGTCTAGGAGGGATGCTTCTGGGCCGTTGGGGTCGCGGTGGTCTCTCTGCCGCCGAAAACGCTCTTGGCGGGCTGGATGGAGCTTCTCCAGTATTCGCTCCACATTAGAGTTTGCATATAGTTCATGTCTCCCCTTCTCCTTTTGGGACCCCAGCATCCCCACGAGGGATTGTACCTTGATAGAGAGGTCATCCAGTGCTCTATTGTCTCTGGCTGGGGGGAGGCGGTCGATATCTCTTATTTCTTGTATCACGTAGTCCCATATGCGTCCATAACGCTGGTCGAGGGCCACTAGAGCCGCGGAATATGGGGTACTTGAGTTGGAATATGCCAGCGCTATATTATGCGCTCTGGGCACCTTGAGATGCTTGAGGAGGATGGCATATTTGTACGACTCGTCGGGGACGTCGGACATCATAGTCTCCAAGCACATGCGTAATTCCGTGTACTGTGCTCTGTCCTCAAGTTCAAGTTCAAGTTCTTTAATAGTTGTCATACAGAAGTACAGAATACTTTCATACAAAATGCTTCTTACTGTTACGCTCCAGAGACTGTGCTAGACAAGATAGTATCAAATAACATAATAACATAATATAGCATGAATTTAGAAGAAGAAAATGAGGTCACAGTGTTCGGTATAGACATATGTACAATGTTCTGAGTTACCATATAATATACAATACACAATACTATGCAGTGTACTAATGTACAGTACTATCTAGTGCAAAGCAGAAATGGGATGAGGTACAATTTTAGGTACAATTTACAGTAAGGTGTACGAGTTGTAGTGCAATCCTTCATCCATAAATATAAAGTGTGGGGAGTGGGTGCTACAGTGTGTTTGTTTAAAGTGGGTGTGTGCTATAAGTGTGTGGAGTGGGTGCTACAGTGTGTTTGTTTAAAGTGAGTGTGTGCGTGTGGATGTGTGTGCTATGTGCGTTTGGTGGTTGTTGTTGTGTAGTGTTCATTCATTGTTCGTTTAGCAGCCTGATGGCCTGGGGATAGAAGCTTCTTCTGAGTCTTTCTGTGCTCGCCTTGAGACTCCTGTATCGCTTGCCTGACCGCAGCAGTTCAAAGAGGCAGTTGTTCGGGTGACTGGAGTCTTTAATGATTCTCTTAGCCTTGCCCTTGCAACGCTTGTAGTAAATGTTCTGGAGGGTGGGGAGCCCCCCTCCAATTGTGCGTTCGGCTGAACGTGTCACTCTTTGTAGTCTGCTTTGGTCTTGTGCAGTGCTATTCCCAAACCAGGAGGTGATGTTGCCGGTCAAGATGCTCTCTATTGTACATGAGTAGAAGTTCTTAAGGATCTTCTGGCTGACTTGGAACTTCCTTAGGCGCCTGAGGAAGTAGAGGCGTTGTCGTGCCTTCTTCACAACACTGTTAATGTGTGTGGTCCATGTCAAGTCCTCGGATATGTAGGCTCCGAGGTACTTAAAGCTGTTGACTCTCTCAACCGGTGCCCCGTCGATGCTGAGGGGGCTGTAGTCCTTGACCCCCGACCTCCTGAAGTCCACAATCATCTCCTTTGTTTTGCTGACGTTCAGGGAGACGTTCCTCGCGTGTGAAGTCTGGGAACGTCGGTGTGCCAAGGTACGATGCCATGGATGGCTGGCACATTGGTGAGCGTAGGGGAAGAGGCCTCCTGGGCGAGTCTCCCCGTACGTGTTGTCGTGGGTTGGTACTCGGTGGGTACCAGAGGCCGGGTACCCAGGTGCTGTTCCTCGGTGCTGACTGTACGTCAAACTCACCCGTGAGTTGGGTCGGGGGTTTGTAGTGCAGTGACTCGTGGCTGACGTTGGGGCTGTACTGGGCCTCCTGGTCCAGAGTACGTTGCTGCTGGTGGGCTTGACTTTCCTCCTCTTCCTCTTCCTCTTCTAGGTCCTGGAGTCTTCTAGTCAGTCTCTCGGCTACGTAGGCCGGTTCTTCCCGGTGGCTGGGTCTCGTGTGGACCGGTCGGGGAGGGGGGTCGGAGACGTAGACAGGATCCTCCTGTTGGCCGGGTCCCGGGTCGCTTCGTCGGGTAGGGGAGTCGGAGACGTAGACAGGATCCTCCTGTTGGCCGGGTCCCGGGTCGCTTCGTCGGGTAGGGGAAGGTGCCCTAGACCCTTGTCGTGATGATCTCCGGGAGCTCCGTGCGGAGAGAGGGGGTGTCGCCCTGGCAATCAATTGTTCTATCATCTGCGCCTGCAGCCGGTCACGCTCTGCTTCGCGCTGGGCATGGGCGGCGTTGCGCTCTGCTTCGCGCTGGGCATTGGCGGCGTCGCGCTGTGCATTGGCGGCGTCGCGCTGTGCATTGGCGCGGTCTCTTTCAATGTTCTCTTCCGTCTGAAGGCGTCTCTCCTCCAGTCTTATGCGGTCGTCTTCACTCCTTTGTTGCGCCTGGAAGCGCTCTCGCTCGGTTGCAGAGTGTTCGCGTTCACTAAGGGCTTGCGCTTGGAGTTGCGCGTGAAGGCGCTCTCGTTCCGCTGCAGATTGTTCGCGCTCGCTTGCTTGTTGCGCCTGGAGGCGCTCTCGTTGTTCGCGCTCGCTCGTCTGTTGAGCCTGAAGGCGCTCTCGTTCCATGGCAGAGTGTTCGCGCTCACTAAGGGCTTGCGCTTGGAGTTGCGCGTGAAGGTGCTCTCGTTCCGCTGCAGATTGTTCGCGCTCGCTCGTCTGTTGAGCCTGAAGGCGCTCTCTTTCCGTGGCGGAGTGTTCGCGCTCACTAAGCGTCTTTGCTTGAAGCCGGTCGCGTTCACCCTGAAGTCGGTCTCTTTCGGTGGAGGCTGCCAGTGTGGCGATCAAGGCTTGCGCCAGTATCTGGTCCGCCTGGCTGGGGGATGACACTGACGGAGGTGATCGGCTTCTGACAGAGCTCGTTGGAGATCTGTTCTCCTGGCGCGCCCCGAGGTCTATCTCCTGGGCGCGCTTCTCTTCTCTTGGTTGTGTGTCGGGTTCTGTCCCTGGAGCGCTTTCTTTATCCTGGAGCGCTCCGGGGACGTTGTCTGGAGGTATAGTCATGTCATGTCCCACCTGGTCCCCCCCGTGAGCTGAGTCAGTTTGGTCTGAACCCACTGGGTTCTCTACAGGCAGGGTCGCCTGGTCGATATGATTTGACATGCTTTGACTATCCGCTTTATCCGTATTTAACGTCTGTTTAGATAAGCTAGGTAGTAGAACGACAGCGTATTCCTCCAGATAGGGAGGTGGCTGACGTTTGCGCTGCGGGCGTTCTAGCTTGGGAGAGCCGCTTGGGGAGTGTTCACCGCTGGCCATGGTTAATATTAATATTATATTAAATATTACACTGATACCCTCCGGCTCGAAGGACCAATTGTAACTGAGGGGTTACAATACCCTGACTGTATTAAAGATTGTGATATATTAATCCACTACTAGTTATGTACTTTAATTACTGGCCATACAGTACATGAATATATATGGTGAACACCCACACAAGAATCCGGCATTGACACATAAAGTTCTATTGGAGGGTTATTTATTATTATTAAGCAACGTTAGGTTACAGATTGAGAATTAGGCTTGCGCTTGTATGGCGAAGAACATACGTAAAGTCAGTCAAGAGCATAAGTCAATGAGAATAGTATGAATACTATGATGGGTCTAAGCTGACGCCACCTGTGGTATAGCAATTATATGGGCCACACCGGTACCAGCTGGAGACACTGGGGGGTTCCCTCCGGGGTGTAAGGCCGGTAGGGGTAGAGGAATGTTCGGGTACAAAGTCTGGGTCAACGAGGAATAACGAGGCTCCAGATACAGGAGCCGGTGCATGTACTCCCTTGATCAGCAGACAAAGCAACAGTTGTAATCCAGTATGCTCGACAGCATGGGCGACAGCCAGCCAGCCCCTTCCAAGAGGCGGGCCCGAGTGATGATCCTCACAGGGGTAAATCCCAAACGACAGTGGGATCAACGGTTCTCTTCTCCAGTGGTCACGGTCCCAAAGCAATATAATCCAACCAGAAATGGTTCTGCAATCGCCGGTGTAGATTCTCCTGTGTACATATCCAACGGTTCTCGCCTAGGACTCCTCGGGTGTGGGCACATATTTAGGCCGCACAGCCTGGATAAGTGCACTAGCTAAATACACGACGAACCGATGGTAATGCTGGTCACTGAAGAACTGTAGCCGCACGATACACTATAAATTATCGACTATTACTTCATATTAGATTAAGTCGAACTCAACGTTACTGCGTTAAACTCTGACACTTTTGCATTCTATTCGCACGCGGTTCTCAATGCTCTAGTTAGATGCAAGGTTGCTCACTTCACTGCACGTTGACTCGTGCTGAAGGCATTAAGGTTTTGGTAAGACTGAATGAACTACTGCTGTTTACACCTGCGCCGTATTTATACGTAAGGTGAATATCTAGTGCCAACCTAGTCACTTTGGTCCTGAATCACTACACTGCCAAAGGCATGTTCTAACATGCCCCAAACTCGCCCACTGCACCTGTCTGAGTGCGAGACTGCTTGGAGCCTGGGGGGGCTGTCCAATAGGAGAGCGAATATTACTCTGGTTTGTACACAGGTAAAGGGATATTCCGTGTATATATACAAATAATATACAAGGTATATCAAAACAATAAATATATATATTCAGTTTAATCTGACCCTTTGCAACACACTAGCTTGGTTTAAATCTTATTTAACTGATAGAACACACTGCGTGGTCTATAATGATTTAACATCTGAGACCCTCCCAGTGCAATGTGGTGTCCCACAAGGCTCTGTCCTGGGCTCTTTGCTATTTTCAATTTACATGCTACCCCTCTGCAATATCATACGCAAATTTGGCATAAACTTTCATTTTTACGCTGATGACACCCAATTATATATACCTATTAAGCCAAATGATTCCTCCCAATTACAAAACCTTGAGGCCTGCTTGCTTTCCGTCAAAAAGTGGATGTCGCAAAACGTTCTACTCCTTAATGCAGATAAAACTGAGATGTTAATTGTTGGCCCCCCAAACCACAGAAGCCTGTTTCAGGACATCTCCCTCAACTTTGATACTTGTCATGTATCCCAGAGCTCCACCATAAAAAACCTCTGAGTAATTTTTTATTCCTCCCTCTCATTTAATGCATATATAAAAGAAATTCACCAAAATGGCCTTCTTCCATCTTCGTAATATCGCAAAAATTCGCCCCATTTTAACTCTGGCTGATGCTGAAACCCTGATTCATGCTTTTGTCTCATCACGTCTGGACTACTGTAATGCACTTTTTTCAAGCCTACCTAATTCAAGCATCAAAAATCTTCAACTTGTGCAAAATGCGGCTGCACGGATACTAACTAGAACTCGAAAATTTGATCACATCACACCAGTTTTGTCCGCTTTACACTGGCTTCCTATTCAAGCCCGATCTGACTTTAAAGTGCTACTCCTCACCTACAACATTTTTAATGGGCTTGCACCGCTCTATCTATCGATCTCATCTCCCGATACTCGCCCGCTCGTGCTCTGCGCTCACAAAATGCGGGGCTTCTATCGATTCCTACTGTTAAAAAGAAATCCGCCGGCCACAGAGTCTTTGTCTACCGTGCTCCCTACCTGTGGAACAAATTACCTGCCGTCGTCAGGGGCGCCTGCTCTGTCGAAGCTTTTAAATCCCTGCTTAAGACCCATCTTTTCTCTCTCTCCTTCAACCTACCCTGATCTCACCTGGTCGGGGACTGACCTTTAGATTAATCTGTCTAGTTTAGTTAGGATGTCTATTTTCTCCCATGTCTGCTTTTCTGCAGCACTACAAACATGGGAACTCTCTAACCCCTGTCCCAACCCCCCCCCCCCATCTCTCTGAGTGCCTGTCTCATAGTGCTGACCAAGGTGATGGATGTCTCGGGGTCTTGGCCAAGATTGCAGTGACTGCTTTACATGCACCACCGAGGCCATGGATCAGCTCCTTACCTCCTTCTGTCCGTGGTCTGTCAACATGGTTTGTGGTCTGGCAATGTGGTTTCATTGCTGGGTTAAGTACTTCTATTCCATTCACATAATATGCTTACTTCATATATCTATTCTATTCACATATATGCTTACCACTTGTATCTATTGCTATGTCCGCCCACTACAATCACGCGAGCTGTCTAACGCCTGTCCCGTCTCCCTGTCTCCCTGTGAGTTGCTGTCCCGGAGTGTTGACCGGAGTGTCGGACGTCCTGTGATGAAGACCGGGAGGATGCAACCCTCTCTGCGTGCCCTCCTGTCTCCCTGTCTCCGGCGGTCTCGTAGTGGTGACCGGAGTGCTGGACGTCCCGCGATGATGTCGGGGAGGTTGCGACCCTCTCTGCGCCGCCCCCTATCTCCCTGTCTCCGGCTGTCTCGGAGCGATGACCGGAGTGTTGAACGTCCCGTGATTAAGACGGGGAGGACGCGACCCTCTTTGCGCCGCCCCTGTGCCTCAAATAGATTTGCTATCAGCTCTATCTTTAATCTTTCAAAATGTTCAGTTGCTAACGCTATCAGCTCTATCTTAAATTTTCAAAATGTTCAGTTGCTATTGCATGCACTCATCTGTGTTTCACTACACACATGAGTGCATGCTTACCAACTGTCAGTCTGCAACACTACTATCACGACATCTAAGAAGGGAGATCCCCGCTTGAATGGCCCTTCTAAGGTGTCTCTCCTCCTCCTGTGGTGTATTTTTCCCTATTGTTAGGTTTTAGTGAGTTTTTCCTTACCTTCGCGTGGGGTATGTCTGGGAGTGTTTGCATTAATTCATTTATTTGCATTTATTTTAAATTTGTTGGACCTTATGGTGTTCTTGTTTTGTTCTTGACTTATTGTTATGTTTCTTCTTGACTTATTTAAAGAAGACGTGTCCGGCCCATGGGGACATTAACGTGTGTTGTCGGGCCTTACAAATAAATTTCAACAGCGGGTTAATTGAATCTGGATAATGGGACTTTTGATCGACTTAGTTGAACCAGGTACGAGGAATAGGGCCCAGGTCACCTTTTTATGGTTTGATTGAGTTTTAATAGAATAGAAACGACATGAATGATGAAATGAGCACATAAAGTGCAGATATACTATAAAATCACAGTTTCTTACAGTGCAATAAAATAGTTCTGGATTACTGTTTAACAGTTCAAAGTCGTCTTTACCTTCTGTTTGGTATCCACAGTTTAAAACCGGACAGTCTTCCCTCTTGTTTGATACCCACTTAGGCCTGGGTCTTACACAGTTTTAAAGCTTGACCTTTCTTGCTTGATACCCACACACAGTTTAATACCCGACAGTTTAGAACCTGTAATAAAAGCAATAGACAGAGTAAACTAGTGCAGTGCAATAAAAATAATAACAAATAATAAAGACACCAAGACTTGGTCTGTTCATATTTCCTGCTCATGGTCCCAAAACTTCCCGCCTATCTGTGGGAAAACAGTAATTGACTAGTACGGATGTTCAGCATCGAATATATAAAATAAAAGAGAATAAAAACATAAAAACATGGGGAATAAAAAATAGATGTCAATCACAGAGAAATAGTGCAGTACAATAGTCAGTCAAATGCTTTGGTAAAGAGATACGCAGGGCCGGATTAACGACCGGGCCGACCGGGCCGCGGCCCGTGGGCCTCGAGTGATGAGGGGCCTCCAAAAAAATAAAAAAATAAATAAAAAATGTATTTATATTTTTATTTTTTTATTTTTATTTTTATTTTTTTTGGAGGCCCCTCGTCACTAGAGGCCTTTTGGAGGCCCCTCGTCACAAGAGGCCCCAAATTATTTTATTTTTTTTATTTTTTTGGAGGCCGCTCGTCACTAGAGGCCCCAAATTATTATTATTATTTTTTTTACTTTTATTTTCTTTTCTTTTGGAGGCCCCTCGTCACTAGAGGCCCCAAATATTTGTTTATTTTTTTTTAACTTTTATTTTAAACATTTTGGAGGCCCCTCGTCACTAGAGGCCCCACGTTTTTTTTTTTTTTTTTTGGAGATCGATGTCATACTGTGACACTGAATGATTGGCACTGACTGACGCTCTCTGATTGGCCACTGACATGTTTGCCCAATCGCGTGACGAGCTGTGTCTTTGCCCATTTCCTCGTCAAACAGCCTGCAAACTACCTGGCGTTCTATCGCCATGCTCTAAGACAAACTCTAACCTTAACCAACTTCGAAAGAGTGCCTAAGCTTAACCGTCGAAAGAACTTGCCGTCAGCCCGTCACGCTCTAAGACAAACTCTAACCTTAACCAACTTCGAAAGAGTGCCTAAGCTTAACCAGTGTAGAAACAGGCATCGGCCAATCAGAGAGCGTCTTGCCAGAAATGCGGCTAGGTTTAGAAATAACGCGACTAGGGGCCTCCACACTACACACTAGTACTAGTACTAAATACCCATAAATGTCATGTATGTTGTGTATGTCATAAATGTCTATATGAATTGAAAATGGGGGACCCTGATGTAAACAAGACAAACATCTTTCTCAGGTCTGCATCCCCTGCCTTAACAATTGTGTGTATTGAGCCGTATTGTATTGTACCCATTCTGCAATCTGTTAAATAAAGTTTTCATTCATTCATTCATTCATTCATTCATTCATTCATTCATTCATTCATTCAGTAAAAAAAATTAAAGAGATACGAAAATTAGAAATATAGGCCTCTCTCTTATACATGCCTCCTCCTAATACAAGCCTGGTATCCACTACAGTTGAAACAAATACAAGCCGGGGTTACTATTAGAGGAATTACGGTATTCTATATATTTTTTAAAGTGACATATAAAAACGCCACTGTGCGTGCGTGCACGTGTGTGTGGGGGGGCCTCCACAAGAATCTGGCCCAGGGGCCTCTGAAGTCTTAATCTGGCCTTGGAGATACGGTTAGGGTTTAGGAGGTTAAGGCAAGAGTTAGCTTTATGAAAAGTAAGGTTAAAGTTAGGGTTTAGGAGGTTAAGGCAAGAGTTAGCTTTATACAGTACACTACACAGTAAGGTTAAGGTAAGAGTTAGCTTTATAAACAGTAAGGTTAAGGTAAGAGTTAGCTTTATGAACAGTAAGGTTAAGGTTAGGGTTAAGGTAGGAGCTAGCTTTATGAACAGTAAGGTTAAGGTTAAGGTACTTTCCCTGGAGACTCTACAGACAACTCAGACAAGCTCTGGGGAGGTGACTTGCCCCATTGTCTCTCTCTTTCTCTTTTTCTGGTCAATGGGATCTAGACCCAAACCAATCCAGGGGTGAGCTCTCTCTCATCCGCTCTGCAACAGCAAACCACCACACCACTGTCTAAACGAGTCAGTTATGGCTTGAAGTAACTCGTTCAAAATGCTTTTCCATTGCCAAAACACTTTTTTGTGTGTTGCTTTAGGCAGTGCCCAGGTCAGGTTCCAGACATGAGCAATAAATAAATCATTCAGATTGATTCCTGTTGTTTAACAAAGGGGAAAGGGAGACATTCATTCAAGTCAAGTCATGTCCAGTGTTCCTTTATTGATCCCCTTGGGTAAATTCAGGTGCCATAGCAGCATTGAGGAGGGGGAGGGGAGGTACAAGCTGAAAAAAAGTGATATAAATATAAATAATAATAATAATAATAATAATAATAATAATAATAATAATAATAATAATAATAATAATAATAATAATACAATGGCATGCAAATATCTTGATTCTGATTGGCTGAAACAGTCAAGTTAGACATTGTTATATCGTATAACACACTCCACGTTACCCCATAACCCGCCCACAACCGAATTACTTTTTTATTTTTTATTTTTGAATGACTTTTTTGAATGAAACCAAGATGGCAGACTTTTTGAATGGATCCATCTTTATGAATGGATGTATTGATTTCTTCATAACGACTCATTCAAAAAAGATACAGGCAACTGGAATATGTTAGTTTTTTACACATGTTAGATTATGTAATTGGTTTGTCATGACCCATTGTCAAAACAATAATAAATCGTGGGATTTATATGAAGTGTGTTGTTAGATGGCATTCTTTGTAGCACCTCCCTCTGCAGGCTCATCTGCGCAAGAGCGCATTGGAAACCAAGATGGCGGACAATAATCTTTATGAATGGATGTATTGATTTCTTCATAACGACTCATTCAAAAAAGATACAGTCAACTGGAATATGTTAGTTTTTACACATATGTTGGATTATGTAATTGGTTTGTCATGACCCATTGTCAAAACAATAATAAATTGCGGGATTTATATGAAGTGTGTTGTTAGATGGCATTCTTTGTAGCACCTCCCTCTGCAGGTTCTGAGAATTCTGTTCCAGCTAAAATAAATAACAACAAACTGCACTATAACCGGGAATGTTACCACCAATGTAAATAAAATGTAAATAACCATAATCACCCTGCATGACTTGTCCTGCATGACTTGTTCAGTTGCATTTTGTGGGCACGGCCCATTGGATAAACTTTTTCTGTTTTTGAATAAATCTCCATTATGCTTCAATTACTGTGTGTTTATTGTATAGCAATAAGGTTGGGTGAATTAGGCCATTGTATAAAAGCATTAAATCACTTGAAGTTGTGTGTTATACTCATTAGATCACGCCTAGAGTCCTAACAACACCCCCTAGGTGTGATCTAATTAGTATAACACACTCCTGCACGTGATATAATGCTTAAATAAATAATACTATGATATAACATATTAATAATAGAATATAACTTAATAATAATAATAATAATAATAATAATAATAATAATAATAATAATAATATAATGGCAGTATATTCTATTAATCATAATATACATGGTATACATAGTAGTACATATACATACAATACTTTTCATATTGTTACGGTCCTGCAGTATAATTTCTCTCTTTTTTTTTATTCCCTTATAGGTAGTCAAGTTTTGACTTATCAAATCAATGTTAACATGTTTGTTTTTGTTTTTCTCTTTTTTTGTTCCTGTAAAATCTAACAACAAATTTGCTGAAACCAGTTATTTATGTGATCAACTTTGGCTAGTAATACTCAGATTGAAAAAACAATTTTGTGTATTGTCTTTGGCAGCTTTTTGATAGCTTCTTGCTAGAAACCCTAATGTTCAATGATACATTGATGCTTCTGTATATATACTCTACCCGAAAAAAGGGCTGAAACCAGATCCCTTACTTATTCACTTACACAAAGTATGTAATCAATTAAGGATTATTTTCACTTAAAATTACTTTCATGGGGCATGGGGAAGGAACACCAGGATCCATCACTAAGCACACTTTGTCTTAAGCTGAGGACAACCCCCCATCTCTCACTTTATCTCTCTCTCTCTCTCTCTCTCTCTCTCTCTCT
Source organism: Notolepis coatsorum (assembly GCF_963971535.1). Classification (NCBI taxonomy): domain Eukaryota; kingdom Metazoa; phylum Chordata; class Actinopteri; order Aulopiformes; family Paralepididae; genus Notolepis; species Notolepis coatsorum. The sequence goes on from NC_140174.1 coordinate 63,554,804, forward strand.
CTCTCTCTCTCTCTCTCTCTCTCCCCTCTCAATTAATTCTCTCTCTCTTTCTCCCTCTAACAATAACCCAGTGCCGTGTCTGTCATCATATTGGTCCCATGTTGACTTTTGGCCTTGTTCCCCCTCTGTTTTTAGAACAATAGAAGCTGTCAGAGGTTCAGTACTCTGTTTCCAAAACTCTGTTCTGGTTCTCCTTATTTCATTAAACGGGAGATTTCATTTAAATGGTTCCTTGGAATTGTGAAATATCCACCCTAAAAACAGAATTTACATAATGTTATTTCCTGTGATGTTAGACAGCTCATAATTCACATGACTCTGCTGTTGCAGTTGAACCGTGCCGAATGAGGACCATGTAGCCTCACCTAATAAATTATGTGCTTTATCCCTGTAACTGTGTGTGTTTGAGTCTACACGGTCATCATCAACAAATTTGAGTGTACTGTATGTGAGTATTTTCATTTTACAGAACCTTGTATGTTTACTTCACTACCTTCACTACCTTCTCCTACACTGTAAACCCGCATGTTCAAAATAATCAATTAGTTTGAGTAGGGTATACTCAATATTCTATGAAAGTTCTACTAACTTGAATGTCTTGAGTTCGTGTGACGTGTTCTTATGTTTTGAGTAAATAAAACTCATAGTTTTTGATTGACTTGGAACTATTCACTTATTAAGTAAGTATAATGTAAACGCATAACTTAAGTACAACTTAAGATAATTAAGTAGATACAGACTGAAAACCGCATTATGTTTTGAGTAAATAAAACTCATAGTTTTTGATTGACTTGGAATTATTCACTTATTAAGTAAGTATAATGTAAAAGCATAACTTAAGTACAACTTAAGATAATTAAGTAGATACAGACTGTAAACCGCATTATGTTTTGAGTAAATAAAACTCATAGTTTTTGATTGACTTGGAACTATTCACTTATTAAGTAAGTATAATGTAAAAGCATAACTTAAGTACAACTTAAGATAATTAAGTAGATACAGAGTGTAAACCGCATTATGTTTTGAGTAAATAAAACTCATCTTTTTTGATTGACTTGGAACTATTCACTTATTAAGTAAGTATAATGTAAAAGCATAACTTAAGTACAACTTAAGATAATTAAGTAGATACAGACTGTAAACCGCATTATGTTTTGAGTAAATAAAACTCATAGTTTTTGATTGACTTGGAATTATTCACTTATTAAGTAAGTATAATGTAAAAGCATAACTTAAGTACAATTTAAGATAATTAAGTAGATACAGACTGTAAACCGCATTATGTTTTGAGTAAATAAAACTCATAGTTTTTGATTGACTTGGAACTATTCACTTATTAAGTAAGTATAATGTAAAAGCATAAATTAAGTACAACTTAAGATAATTAAGTAGATACAGACTGTAAACCGCATTATGTTTTGAGTAAATAAAACTCATCGTTTTTGATTGACTTGGAACTATTCACTTATTAAGTAAGTATAATGTAAAAGCATAACTTAAGTACAACTTTATTAACAGATTGCAGAATGGGTATAGAGGTGTGATATGTGTGATATGTGTGAGATGTGTGATAGGTGTGATAGGTGGGATTGGTGTGAGAGGTGTGAGAGGTGTGATAGGTGTGAGAGGTGTGATAGGTGGGATCGGTGTGAGAGGTGGGATCGGTGTGAGAGGTGTGATAGGTGGGATCGGTGTGAGAGGTGTGAGAGGTGTGATAGGTGTGATAGGTGTGAGAGGTGGGATCGGTGTGAGAGGTGTGAGAGGTGTGATAGGTGTGATAGGTTGGTATCTATGACCTGTGCCTGTATGCTAGCATGACATGGTTGGTATCTATGACCTGTGCCTGTATGCTAGCATGACACTGTTGGTATCTATGACCTGTGCCTGTATAGCATGACACTGTTGGTATCTATGACCTGTGCCTGTAAAGCATGACACTGTTGGTATCTATGACCTGTGCCTGTATAGCATGACACTGTTGGTATCTATGACCTGTGCCTGTATAGCATGACACTGTTGGTATCTATGACCTGTGCCTGTATAGCATGACACTGTTGGTATCTATGACCTGTGCCTGTATGCTAGCATGACACTGTTGGTATCTATGACCTGTGCCTGTATGCTAGCATGACACTGTTGGTATCTATGACCTGTGCCTGTATGCTAGCATGACACTGTTGGTATCTATGACCTGTGCCTGTATGCTAGCATGACACTGTTGGTATCTATGACCTGTGCCTGTATGCTAGCATGACACTGTTGGTATCTATGACCTGTGCCTGTATGCTAGCATGACACTGTTGGTATCTATGACCTGTGCCTGTATAGCATGACACTGTTGGTATCTATGACCTGTGCCTGTATGCTAGCATGACACTGTTGGTATCTATGACCTGTGCCTGTATGCTAGCATGACACTGTTGGATCTATGACCTGTGCCTGTATGCTAGCATGACACTGTTGGTATCTATGACCTGTGCCTGTATGCTAGCATGACACTGTTGGTATCTATGACCTGTGCCTGTATAGCATGACACTGTTGGTATCTATGACCTGTGCCTGTATGCTAGCATGACACTGTTGGTATCTATGACCTGTGCCTGTATAGCATGACACTGTTGGTATCTATGACCTGTGCCTGTATGCTAGCATGACACTGTTGGTATCTATGACCTGTGCCTGTATGCTAGCATGACACTGTTGGTATCTATGACCTGTGCCTGTATGCTAGCATGACACTGTTGGTATCTATGACCTGTGCCTGTATAGCATGACACTGTTGATCTATGACCTGTGCCTGTATAGCATGACACTGTTGGTATCTATGACCTGTGCCTGTATGCTAGCATGATACGGTTGACCAGTATCTATGACCTGTGCCTGTATGCTAGCATGACACTGTTGGTATCTATGACCTGTGCCTGTATGCTAGCATGACACGGTTGACCAGTATCTATGACCTGTGCCTGTATGCTAGCATGACACAGAGAGAGAGAGAGAGAGAGAGAGAGAGAGAGAGAGAGAGACAGAGACAGAGACAGAGACAGAGAGAAAGTGAGAGAGATGTTAATAAAGTTTTCAATCAATCAATCAATCAATCCGGGCCTGTGACGTCACTGTACCCATTCTGCAATCTGTTAATAAAGTTTTCAATCAATCAATCAATCAATCCGGGCCTGTCACGGTCACTGTACCCATGATTTCAATAAAGGAATATCTTATCTTATCTTATACAAAATATATTTTCCACTCATTTCTATGTTTCAACATTACTGTCTGATGCAGTAACATTAGTGTGATGATGTCTGCATGAAAACATGCAACCTGCATGTTTCCCAGATAGCAAAAGACATTAATTAAATGTTGGATTTTGGTCAGATTGGTTATTTTTGGTTGAGGTTGAAAAAGCTATGTTGATTCAATATTTAATTACAGATACCATTTCAACATTTGAAAAACTGTCGTTGAATCAATTTAGTATAGATTCCCCTCCTCCCCTCCTCCCCCTCCCCTCCCCTTCGAGAGGGTAGTCCTAAGCAACTCGCGAGACCTAGAAGATCTCACAGGACTTGAGGTATTCAAACATAACTTGGCGTTGGCGCGATGTTGTCTTCACTACTGGCTTGACAAATAGTCTGAGCCAAACTCCTTGGTAAGTCATTGACAATATAATGTATTATGCCATTCACATACCATAATCTTGCTGTCATCGTTTGACTACATGCTACTTTGTGAATTATTACCGTGGTGGAAACTAGTAGCCTACAGTGCAGAACGAAGCCTTTTAGCATTGTTAGCATTATTAGCTAGCATGCTAGATAGTATACTAGTTAACTGGTAAGTGAGTTCTTATGGGAATAGTATGATCCCGTTCAGATACCATCACCGGGCTGTTATCGTTTGACTAAATGTTATCTCTGTGCCGTGGCAAATAGTTTGGAGCTTGTTTTAGCAAATAGTATTGCATATTATTACAGTAGCTAGCATGCTACTAACGTTAGCTAGCTAGCATGCTAGCTAACGTTAGTCTGCCATTTTGTTTCGTGATTAAAATGTACATTTTTAATAGTTACATAAGCATTGTTGTAACTAGTGACCTGTTCCACCCCAGGTGAAAATCTGCATAAAATGTATACCTAGGTAAATGGAATATTGCTCCACTTCTACAAGGGCTATTTGCATATTCTTGGTATCTAGGAACATCTATGGACCTCAATGAATGTATTCTCAGTGTCAGAAATATTGTGTCTATTACTAGGCTTGCTTAAATTGTGATGAAACAAAGGAAAATATGAATTATGATTTTTCTTTTCATCTTTGACAGTGAATAAAACCATGATAATAATGACCAAACTTAAAAAACTGCCACTGAGCTCATTCAGTACCCTCTTGAGATCATGTGTACAAAAGATCTAAGGAAATTGATAAAGGGAAGATGATCAAACTGAAGGTTCTGTATATACAGTACTGAATTCTCCCATCCGGACCAATGCAATTTGAAATATTATTATAGAATATAGAATATATGCTTATACATTACCTTATTATAGCCAATTAGCACATTTATATATATATACATATAGTATATTTCAAATGGCCGAGTTCAATTTGGATATAGTATCACCAGGCGTGCATAATAACAGATACTGAAATTTACTGTAATCGACTGTACTATTTTATTTCCCCCACAGTGTAACCATTTTGAAACTAATTTCAGATCTAATTCTTCCTACATGGTAACAATAGTGTGGAGAAACTGACTGCGTTTCAATATTTGTCAAAAACGTTACCTTTTGTAGCTTATTATCGCGAATCATAACAATTATTGATATGATTCATTCAGAACGCTGAACTTTGAACCACCATAGTATGTGACAGGAAGTGTAGATCGGAGAAATTTCAACGCAGGCCGATAGCTAGCGATCTCCTCTACAAAATGGCCGCAAGTAAACTACAATTCCGATGGTTCAACATTTCCATTTCCGGTTCCGGGTCAGAATAGACGATCGCAAATAGAAAACTTAAAATGATATAAGTACACTTTTAACCTATTGCTAAACTATTGCCAACCTAACGTTTTACATTCTACATGTATTTGTGACATAGTAGTGATGTTTATACATGAAAACGGTTGATTTTAAAATCACAAATTATTTTCATCTTCATAAAAATATGCCTATATGATAATAAGGTCAAAAGGGGTCGGTACCGACCCCGTCGAGTGGAACAGGTCAAATACTTTATTATAGTTCAATTGTGTTAAACTTGGGACACAGCCATGGCTCTATATTTTATTTCGTTTTGTATGTGAGGCATTTTAGCTTGAAGTTGTTGTGTTGCATTGTGGGTCTTCAGCACAAAGGAATCCCTTGCTGAGGGTAAGATGGTTTTCTGTCTGCTCAGACTCAGAATACTTAATTAACATGATCTGTGCTTCATAAAAAACAGATATTGTTTATCTGGTTTTGGTTATTTTGCACAGTAAATACTTATTCAGGCCTACCTGCAATTCAGAATTTAATCCAGCAGGGCGGCAGTGAATAGTTATTTTATTAATCGATTATTGTGTCTTTATTCACTCGTTGTGTAATTGACCAGTTTATATTCTGTATAAGTTCATATTCTGTATATGTTAATAATGACGCTTTCTGTGTTGTGTTTATGACTACTCCTTAGGTCCTTGAGCTGCTGTCTGTCGACCGGACCACATCTGTCCACTGTCCATCTACCTGCAGTCTGGTCACAACGATACAGTCCTACTCTCAGCATACAAGATCGATGGTCTGCTGCTGCTGCTGCTGACTCCCAAGCGATTCATTCAAGTTTCCATAGCACAATGGCAGCTGCCTCCCCACAACCCATGATCCTTCGTGTTGTTGAGACAGACCGGGCTAGAAAATTAAAACTCAGTTCACGACCCGCCTCTGTTGATGCACTGATCAAGATTATAAAAGAACAGTTGGAAATAGACCTTGACTTCAGTTTGCTGTATGAAGATCCAGACTTTGATGGGAAACTTACTTCCCTTGATGACATTATGGAATTGCCACAAAAAGCTGTTGTGCACATTTCACCTTCGCTCGACTCCAGCTCTCTCGCATCTACTGATATACTTTCAGATATGTCATCTCCAGAACGTTGATATACTTTCAGATAGGTCATCTCCAGAACGTCTAAGCAGATGGCCTCCAGGTCCTTTTCCAGTTCCTACATTTGCATTCGATGTTGAGCTGAAACTTAGAGACGGAAACAACAAATTTGAGAAGAACAAGAGACACCTTAAGTTGACAAGAGACCTAAAGCACGACATCTTAGAAAAGCTTGCATCTACAATGTTGCTTTCAAGGCTTATCCAAGTGATAAAGAGATAGCAGTGGCTTCTGCGGCTCTTGTCGCCAAACATCCCTGCTTGAAGGAAGCAGGATCTGAGACCGGCTGCAATGGATGGAAGAACAGCATCAAATTCAAGATGGGCAATTTCAGGAACAAGCTGAGATGGGCAGGATGTGAGGAGGTCACTGTAAATGCTGGAAAAAGAGGTAGAAGCAATCCTGATGGCGAACCTTCACATTCCAACATTAAAAGACCCAAGCGAGCAGAAGTAAACTTCCTACCCAACTATCCCCAAGGAGAGGATTCCTTGAGGCTTGAGCAGTTGAGGCAGACAATTGCTGAAGAAGTCAAGAAGACTGAGAAGAACCTGCCCCTCATTAGAAAGCTGATGCAGACCACATTTGCCCTGCGCCGACAGACCATAGTGAAGTCCAGCCCACCAGTGAAAGAGCTCATGGACCTCTGGCCTGCTCTCAAAATGGAGTCTGAGGTAATATAGATCAGCTCTCTTTCCTGTGTTAACATTTGGCACATTCTGTGTGTTTTAAAGTGAAACTTGTGATTCTTAAGCCTGGTTTATATACTCTAGCGGCGCATCTGCGTGTGTGTTCTGTGCGCCCCCATGAGCTAGTCATCAGCGACCGATTCCGCAAAGCATGTAATGACATGGTTGACCAGAAATCCCGCCGTCATGCTCTGAAGCCCAAACCAAACAAAGTAAGAGATCCACCAAGTTGAAGTGACTAATTGATGTTGATATACTATATTGTCCTGCTGTTTTTAAATATAGGTGTATGCAGAGTTCCAGCTGATTACCAACCAGAACCTGCCCAACACATTCTACGCTGAGAACCTTAAGTCACAGTAACAGACCATATTTGAGTTGACTCCACTTGAGAACTGTAAGTCAGAGTAACTGACCATATTTGATTTGACTTAACTGAGAACCTTAAGTCACAGTAACAGACCATATTTGAGTTGCCTTAACTGAGAATTGTAAGTCTTAGCCAACTGAAAACATTTGAGTTTATCAACTTAAAAAAATTGAGGCATGGGATGGCCTCAATTTTTTTAAGTTCTGGAAACTTATTCGGGTTTACAGTGTAAGGAAATGTCCTACTTTTTACTAGTCCCTTACATTAATCTGAACCCTGCAATGACTTTGATGAAAATGATTGTATATGGCATGCAAAACATGTGAAAGGCAGATCATACAAATTATGAAATATGTGTCACAACTGGACAAATCAAATGTGCTTACCATCTTCTCTGGAGTTAGACAAGACGATAGATACCAATTTCCTCTCTGTGTGTTCAGTAGAAAGGTATCTGACTGCAAGATAGCCTAGCTTAGCACAAATTAATGGAAGCGGATATGGATCAGCTAGCCTAGAACATCTGTTCCCCCCATGGTCTCATGTTCCTTTTGTTTTTGTTTCTTTGTTGTTTCTTCGTTTTTGTTTCTTTGCTTTTGTTTCTTTGTTTTTACTCTGCTCCCGACTATTGTCAGCGACTTCGGGTTATTGAGAAGCGCTATATAAATTAAATCAATTATTATTATTATTTATCTATCCTGGAGTTTTAAGCTATAGGCTAGCTGATCCGTATCCACTTCCATTAATTTGTGCTAAAATAGGCTAGCTTGCAGCTGGATAGCTTTCTTGTCTGACTCTGGAGAAGACAGTGAGCGCATTTCCCATAATGTTGGTGTGTTCCTTTAATATTTCATAAGGGACTGAATGCTCCCAAGCACTTAAATACAAGAATGTTAGAATGTGTGTTTGTTTTTGATAGCCTACAATGGATTTTGAATGGAGTACTCTTCTATAAGGGCATTTATACCACTGGTGACGTCTGATTTAGGGTGGATTTTCTGTTTGCCTGCTTTCTGATGACAAGCTCAAATTAAAAAGCCTGAGAACATATCTGGCAGACATATGTACTTAGTTATCATTGTCGTTTGTTTGCAATACTGAACAATGCTGACTAGAAGATATTGAAAAAAAATGCTAATCATGCAATATTACAATATGTATGCCAAATGCTGTCAAGATTGATTCATTTGCTTTGTAAACGCCCCCTCCTAGCCCCCCCCCCCCCCCCCCCAGCAGTTGTGAGAGAGAACATGGTAGAATGATTACCATCATGTACACCATTTTTCTTGACCATCATTTGATAATTATAGAACATCAAACTTCATCTTTACCATTTGCAATGCAATACTTTAGGCTGCTTTTGCCAGACAGGACCATGTTGTGCAGACCTGCAGGAGCATGACCAGATACCAAGGTATTACTTATATCAGTGTTGCACAGGCATGTATGCACACACACACACACACACACACGCACACACACACGCACGCATGCACGCACGCACGCACGCACACGCACACACACACACACACACACACACACACACACACACACACACACACAGACACACACACACACACGCGCGCGCACGCACACACACACAGGGGCGTATCTGGGGGGGGGGGGGGGGGTAGTTTAGGATGATTCCAAGGGCCCAGCACTGCTTTTTTTTTTTTTTTTTTTTTACTAGACATCACTCAGGTGTATTATTGATGCTCTCATTGATACTATGTTTGTTTCTGAAGTGTGTGTGTGTGTGTGTGTGTGTGTGTGTGTGTGTGTGTGTGTGTGTGTGTGTGTGTGTGTGTGTGTGTGTGTGTGTGTGTGTGTGTGTGTGTGTGTGTGTGTGTGTGTGTGTGAGTGTGTGTGTGTGTGAGTATGTGTGTGTGTGTGTGTGTGTGTGAGATATATAGAGAGAGAGGGGGGGCTTTGGTAGACTATTGCATTGGTCCATTCATTGAAGATGAACGCAATGCGACATCCTTTACTAGGCTCACCCACCAACAGTGCAGGTGCTGAACTGCTGATCCGAATGTATAGGTAAAAACCATATTATGCGTTTTCATCAATAAAGAAATGGCCAAAAAAAAAATCGCTCGCGCGCTTAAGCGCGCTCGCATTCACTGGAGGCCTACAAATACATTCTTTCATGGGGCCCAGAATCTGGAGCTACACTCCTGCACACACACACACACACAGGCCTATTGCGACATACTGAAGTTCACTCTTTAACAGAACGGCCTGTTATTCCTACACGCCCCGCAGTCATAAATAATAGCTATATCCTGGAGAAACAATTGAGAGATTAGAATGTTACTAATGTTACTTCAAATGACCTCAGATGACACTGAAGGACAATGACTCAAACAGACTTAATGTCTATTTAAGTCCTTCCAGCTGGAAGATTGCTCTAGAGGATAAGGAGATCCAAACTGGAAGTCGACAGCAGTACCTGATCATGGCAGACATTCATGAGGCTGCCGTGGCGTCATTTAGGTTTCTCCAGGAGTCCACAGTGTTGTTCTTCCGCGGTCAGAGGCAGCCTGCGTGACGTGTAATCATTACAGTCCCGTCTTTGGCAAGTACCGCACCGGCAGCCAACTAACGTTAGCGCAGCTAAACCCCACCCCATAATTAATGTGTCTCCATTATGGAGATCTAACATGCTTCCGTGTGTCAGAAATGCATCAAATCACTTTATTTCCCCCGGCTTTATTTCCCCCGTCTTCTTCCGCAGCCTGTCTCAGAAGCTCTCTGTGTATCTACTGTCTTTCTCCTCTTACTACACTTAGTTCTCTGTCTAAGTCATTATAAATCGTGTGCTTACAATATCTTTCATAACAAGAGGCCGATCAGCCTGTGCTTGGCTGCAGAAAGTCGCAGGGGCGCAAGATTGAGCATGTGGGAATATCAGGCAACGGGAATTATTATTATTATAATTTTTTTAATGAATGTCCAGTATTCTCCATTGGCCTACATACAGTTCCGTAGAGAGTTTATGGTCCACCTTTTTAACACATGAGGGCGACAACAATGGCTTCAAATGCTGCCACGACTGTCTGCCACAGTCAAACTAACTTTACAGCATGGTAAAGGGGTCCGAGTAGCGAGCTAAACTAATAATTGTTAGACTAGAAGTCTTTATTTGTCATGCAGTTTTAACACACGCGAGATGGGCGACCCACAGGAACACACACACACATGAGTCGCCGATGAAATGTCTCTCTGCACTTTTCCCATCCCGTTGTCCTTCCCCCCATGGGCAGCCGGAAGCAGATAGGGCGTCAACGTGAGCCGCGCCCCGGGGACCAATCCAAGTGTTCCTGTCCGTCTTCGTCAAGGATGCCACAGCGTTAGCAATCTGTTGTGCATGTTTTTCCATTGGGTTTATCTTATCGGGGGGGAAACCCTTGCGAGCACGGGGAGAACACGCAAACTCCACACAGAAAGGCCTGGGAGATACCCCACCTGAGTACCTGGCATCATGGAAACCTGGTCCCCAAGCGGGAATCGAACCCTGGACCTTCTTGCTGAGTGTTAACCACTACACCACCGTGCTGCATAACGCTGCTGGCGGGACAAAACCTCATAACTCCAAAAACCCAACTTTTCAGCAGATGAAAAAAACGAACACAGATTTGAGGGTGAATAGAGTTAGGAGGTTTAGACAGATGATCGGTTTAATGCTTTCCCATTGTTTAAACTTTGTAAAACCCACACACACATATGGAGGATGATCTACGGAGTTGATTTATATAAAAAAGAAAAAAAGATTTAAATGGAGTTATGAGGTTTTGTCCCGCCAGCAGCGATAACTAACTGGAAGGTGTACAGTGTGATGATTGTAGTTTTGTTCCTTTGTGTTTTTAGTGTGTGCGTGTAGTGTTTGTGTTCTATCCCCTGCTTCCCCTCCCTTCTCTGTTAGCTCCTCTCCTGCAGCATGACAGGGGACGTGGCTGACAAGGTGGCACACCGGCTTTCACTCATCTCATCCCGCAGACAATAAAACCCTAGTACTACAGTGCCAGATAATTCTGTCTTGTCGGTATTGTCGCATACCCAAAGTAATTTGAAAGTTATTTTTGAACCATTTATAGCACATGCATGATTCTGGCCTCTTTTGAAAGGAAACATTCTGAAACTTCTTCCACAACAGGAAGAATCACTCAGGGCTAGATCCACAAAGAATGGATTGCATGGAGCAAGTAGGTACGTGTCCCTTCTTCTCCCGGTGTCGACATCTCTCTGCATTACACAAGTGAGCCACTGGGTGATGAACCCATGCAGCTCGGGGCGCTGTCGCTCACTGACGAGGAGCGACTGCGCTTCGTCGAAGAGAGACGCTGCTTCCGGTTGCGGCCGCTCCGGTCATCGCTTCGGGAGCTGTCGAGGCTCCTCGGGAAAAGGAGGAGCCCGCTAGGTCCTGAGGTTGCGCTGGCAGGTGGGCTGAAATCCTCACATTTCCCAGATACATGCACTTTTTTTTAAGGTGACTGTCAACACGGGGAGCGACGTCAAGAGTACTGTGGCACTTATTGACTCAGGGGCAGCAGGTAATTTCATCCATGTGGGGCTGGTGGAGGAGTGGGGGATCCCTCTCGAGGAACTGGGGGTACCTGTTCCTGTCCAGGCTCTGGATGGCCGGCCGCTGGGCAGTGGGAGCATCACCCATCGCACTGCTCCCATGCACATTCAGGTGGCGGGTGGTGGGTGGGAGTGGTTGCAATTTTTCGTGCTTGTCTCCCCCATTTCTGTCATGGTTCTAGGTCATCCTTGGTTAGCGTTTCACAACCCTGTGATTATTTGGTGCATTGGCGAACTCTCAACGGAGAACGGCGTTGAGTCGGGCTTCGGCGAGAGTTTGCCCACCCCCCCCTCTTCTCTTTTGTCTCCCTCTTCTCTCTCCAGGATGGTGGGGAGCGTTGCAGATGCTGGCAGCCCTACTAATCCCGATTTGATAGGTGTACCCGAGATCTACTGGGACCTGGCAGACGTTTTTAGCAAAACGCGTGCTAAAGCACTACCGCCTCATAGATCTTACGACTGCCCCATTAATCTTCTACCTGGTACCTCTCCGCCCCGTGGGCGTATGTTCTCCCTCTCGCACCCTGAGACATTGTCTATGAACACTTACATTGAGGAGGCATTGCTTGCAGGGCATATACGTCCTCCCACCTCTCCTGCTGGCGCTGGGTTCTTTTTCGTTGCTAAAAAGGATGGTTCCCAGCGACCGTGCATTGATTATAGGGGGTTGAATGATGTATCCATCAAGAACCGTTACCCGTTGCCTCTCATGGACACCGCCTTTGAGTGCTTACAGGGGGCACAGGTCTTCTCTAAACTTGACTTACATAATGCATACAATCTGGTCAGGATTAGAGAAGGAGAGGAGTGGAAGACTGCGTTTAACACGCCCAATGGGCATTATGAGTACTTAGTCATGCCCTTTGGCTTAGCTAATGCTCCAGCAGTCTTCCAAGCCCTGGTTAACGACGTGTTGCAGGACTTAATTTGGGTGTCGGTGTTCGTTTACTTAGATGACATCCTGATTTTTTCTCGCGATATGGTGCAACACCAAGTGCACATTCGTGACATGCTAGACCGTCTCCTCAATCATCAACTATTTGTTAAACCAGAGAAGTGTGTGTTTCACACTGACACCGTTTCCTTCCTGGGCTTTGTGTTGACGAAGGGCAATCTTCGCATGGATCCAGCCAAGGTGAGTGCAGTCTTGGACTGGCCACGGCCTTAATCGCTCACGTTTTTTGGGCTTTGCAAATTTCTACAGGCGTTTTATTCGCAATTTTAGCGCCTTAGCCAATCCGTTAACAGCTCTCACTAAGTCCTCTCTCCCTGGCTTTGAATGGTCGCCTAGGGCAGAGTCGGCCTTCTGCGACCTCAAACGTCGATTTACCTCCGCCCCTGTACTGATCCGCCATGATGCAGAGGTTCCGTTTATTGTGGAGGTGGATGCCTCTGACATTGCGGTGGGGGGGATGATCTCTCAGAGGTGTTTAAAGGACAGTAAAGTGCATCCTTGCGCTTTTTTCTTCTCGCCGGCTGTCTTCGGCCGAGCGTAACTACGACGTGGGTAATCATGAGTTATTGGCAATCAAATTGGCACTAGAGGAATGGAGACATTGGTTGGAGGGGGCGGCACATCCCTTCATTGTTTGGACTGATCATAAGAACTTGGCTTACATCCAAGGGGTTAAACGCCTTAACTCTCGCCAGGCCAGGTGGGCGTTATTCTTCACTCGATTTCGATTTACCATCTCCTATCGACCCGGTTCCAAAAACGTTAAACCTGACGCGTTGTCTCGCCAATTTGATCCTCCGGGTCGGGAGGAGAGCCCCCATCCCATTATTCCACAGGCCTTGATTTTGGCACCCGTGTCTTGGGGCATAGATAAGGTGGTAAGATCGGCTCTGGCACGGGAGCCTGATCCTGGTGGGGGCCCTCCGGGGCGCGTCTATGCCTTCTACAATGCTGTTCGGTTTCCGGGTTCCTCTGATTGGCCACTAAGCCCACGTGACCCTACGCTAGCATGCCCCCCTTATCGCCGCCAGTTATCTCTTATGCTTATGGCCGTCGCTTATCAACTTGTTTTGTTTACATCTGGGTGAACGCTGTTGCATTCTCAAAAGAGCTCTGTCAATTGATAAGCGATGGCCATATTAGACACATAGCCATAATTTAAGATATAGTTTATGCATTCGCAAATATGAGAGCTCTGTCATTGAAGTGGGTGGTGGCAGCGTAACAGCGTTCACCCTGATGTAAAGTAGCGATTTTTTATTGGTTTGTCATGACAAACCAATTACATAATCCAACATATGTGTAAAGAAACAACATATTCCAGTTAACGGTTTATTTTTTTAATGATTCATTACGGTATAAATTAGGTTAACTGGAGCTGCGTATTGCTGGCTCTCATATTTGCGAATGCAACAGCGTTCACCCTGATTTAAACAAAACAAGTCATTGATAAGCGACGGCCATATTAGACACATAGCCATAATTTAAGATATAGTTTATGCATTCGCAAATATGAGAGCTCTGTCATTCGCAACAGCGTTCACCCTGATGTAAACAAAACAAGTAATTGATAAGCGACGGCCATATTAGACACATAGCCATAATTTAAGATATAGTTTATGCATTCGCAAATATGAGAGATCTATCAATTGATAAGCAACGGCCATATTAGACACATAGCCATAATTTAAGATATAGTTTATGCATTCGCAAATATGAGGAGGCTGAGGAGCTTGGCACGGCTCATGCGCATGCGCGGCGTAATCGATAACTGGGGCGTGGTCTTAGTGGCCAATCAGAGGAACCCGGAAACCGAACAGCGTTGTAGAAGGCATAGACGCCTCCGGGGCGGTTGTATGTGCCCAAGGCTGCACGCTCACGCCTGCTGCAGTGGGCACATACCTCTTCACTCACCGGCCACCCTGGGGCCACTAGAACCCTGGGCCCTCATTTATCAAGTTTTCTTAGAAAGTATTCTATTTTCGTTCTTAAGCACAGAATTTAGAATGTGTGCACGCACACAAAAAAACAGGATTTATCACACGTGCGTACACCTGTCGGTGTACGCACGGTCCTACGCACACCTGTCTTGATAAATATCACCTTGCTCTTAAGCTGGAGCTTGTGCACTGTTTTAAGTATTTGCATACCAGAACCGCCCCGATTAACCATATACGGTAATGGGCCACCCCCATGAAATGTGGAAAAGTGGACTAAGCCGAGGGAAGCGTGTTGTACATGGTGACGTCGGATATTATATCTATTAACTTCCTAAAAGACCATTGCTGCCTGGACACCGCAAACACTAATAAAGACCATTAACCACTGTTTTGCCGTTGCCCGTTGGTGTCATTAATGCATGCTGGAATAAGAATGCCTTTCTTCATTTATTTTTAATATTAATAATTATTATATTACAATAAAAGATAGCTCCGTCTTTTAATACACACATATATTGTACAGTAACGTCAAATAAATAAGTACAGTCCCCGCTGAAATAAAGGTTCTGCACGCACGTACCAGCAGTGATCTACAGCATAAAAGATAGCCACTTTATATACTATTCTGGGTAGATAATTCATATGTATCGCAACAGAGTCACGGATCTGGTCGGGGCAGGTAGCATTATGTCGGGAAAATCTTTATGAAATAAACAAATGTGAATTAAATAATTTAAAATTAAGTTTAGCATATTAAATAATCTTCAAGTTCAAGTTCTTTAATAGTTGTCATACAGAAGTACAGAATACTTTCATACAAAATGCTTCTTACTGTTACGCTCCAGAGACTGTGCTAGACAAGATAGTATCAAATAACATAATAACATAATATAGCATGAATTTAGAAGAAGAAAATGAGGTCACAGTGTTCGGTATAGACATATGTACAATGTTCTGAGTTACCATATAATATACAATACACAATACTATGCAGTGTACTAATGTACAGTACTATCTAGTGCAAAGCAGAAATGGGATGAGGTACAATTTTAGGTACAATTTACAGTAAGGTGTACGAGTTGTAGTGCAATCCTTCATCCATAAATATAAAGTGTGGGGAGTGGGTGCTACAGTGTGTTTGTTTAAAGTGGGTGTGTGCTATAAAGTGTGTGGAGTGGGTGCTACAGTGTGTTTGTTTAAAGTGAGTGTGTGCGTGTGGATGTGTGTGCTATGTGCGTTTGGTGGTTGTTGTTGTGTAGTGTTCCTTCATTGTTCGTTTAGCAGCCTGATGGCCTGGGGATAGAAGCTACTTCTGAGTCTTTCTGTGCTCGCCTTGAGACTCCGGTATCGCTTGCCTGACCGCAACAGTTCAAAGAGGCAGTTGTTCGGGTGACTGGAGTCTTTAATGATTCTCTTAGCCTTGCCCTTGCAACGCTTGTAGTAAATGTTCTGGAGGGTGGGGAGCCCCCCTCCAATTGTGCGTTCGGCTGAACGTGTCACTCTTTGTAGTCTGCTTCGGTCTTTTGCAGTGCTATTCCCAAACCAGGAGGTGATGTTGCCGGTCAAGATGCTCTCTATTGTACATGAGTAGAAGTTCTTAAGGATCTTCTGGCTGACTTGGAACTTCCTTAGGCGCCTGAGGAAGTAGAGGCGTTGTCGTGCCTTCTTCACCACACTGTTAATGTGTGTGGTCCATGTCAAGTCCTCGGATATGTAGGCTTCTTAAGCTTTCTGAGTAGATAATTAATCTGTATGCAACAGAGTCACGGATCTGGTCGGGGCAGATAGCATTATGTCGGGAAAAGCTTTATGAAATAAGCTTATAGCTTTTTTCGTGCTGATTTGAGAAGGGTCCAGCTGCAGAGCCGGAGAGCAACGCTCTCAGGGCCAAGATAGCACTTATACTATTTTGAGAAAGACAGCAGAGAGACAGACAGCAGAGAGACAGACAGACGGACCTTATAAATACATTTGATTTGATTTGATAGACACTGTTCCACTGTGTGTGTGTGTGTGTGTGTGTGTGTGTGTGTGTGTGTGTGTGTGTGTGTGTGTGTGTGTGTGTGTGTGTGTGTGTGTGTGTGTGTGTGTGTGTGTGTGTGTGTGTGTGTGTGTGTGTGTGTGTGTGTGTGTGCGTGCGTGCGTGCGTGTGACGTCTTAGAGACTCAGCCCCCCCCCCCCCCCTCTGGACCACCTCCTAGTAGAGACTCCCCCCCCCCCCCCTGGACCACCTCCTAGTAGAGACTTCTCTAGGAAGAAGACGAAGATGAGGATTAATGACTTGACTTTTCTGGTTACAGCCGTGTACTGCAGTGAAAGGGTTAAGTTTTGCTTGCGGTGGTTGCAATTCCCCCTCCTTATCGCAGCCGGTCGTACAGTCTCTACTAGGAGGTGGTCCAGAGGGGGGGGGGGGGTGAGTCTCTACTAGGAGGTGGTCCAGAGGGGGGGGGGGGGGGGGGGTCTCTACTAGGAAGTGGTCCAGAGGGGGGGGGGGTCTCTACTAGGAGACTAGTAGTCACACACACACACACACTGTGGAACAGTGTCTATCTGTCTGTCTGTCTCTCTGTTGTCTGTCTCTCCGGCTCTGCAGGCACGGAAAAGCTTTTAAGCTTATAGCTCCAATTTGGGTCCCAAATTGCGGTACAAATGAAGGAGGTGTCTCGGGTAGTGGACTCTAGTTAATATTATGTTCTCTCTGCAATTAGACTGCCCCTCATTCATTCATTCATCCCTATCTGATGCTATCTCTGAAAACAGTTCCTGCGAGCGCAGTCAGTGCATCCGATAACGCTATATATAAACCATATGCTGCATTCATTTGGAGAGAAAGACCTATTCCACATGCTATTTAGGGTTTGACAATAATTACACTATCGCTATTTCACAATGAACTATAATGAATTACGGGGGTCATACAGAACACGTCAGTCAAGCTTATTTCCGCGTTGAAACTAATGCATGCAACTGATGAGAGATATGCCGTCCGTCTGCAGTCCCCATATTCTACCGCTGGGCGCCGGTACGCATGGTCCGACCTGTGCTTAAATATACGCACAAAGTCAAGCACAAGTTCAAATTGATAAATCCCACACTTTGCTTAGAAATGATCGTACGCACGGGTTATGCACATATCTGTGCGTACGCCACGTTGATAAATGAGGGCCCTGGAGTTTATCCGTAGGAGGTTCTGGTGGTCAACAGTGGAGGGGGATACATGTTCCTTTGTGGCGGCCTGCCCGGTGTGCGCGCGCAGTAAGACCTCTCGCCGTGCACCAGCGGGTCTCCTCCGGCCTCTTCCTATTCCCAAACGTCCCTGGTCGCACATATCCCTGGATTTTATTTCTGGCCTTCCCTTGTCAGATGGGTTCACTACCATTTTGGTGGTGGTGGACCGTTTCTCCAAGGCGACCCACTTCATTCCCCTTCCCAAGCTTCCCTCGGCCCGAGAGACTGATGATCTGGTGGTAGAGCACATCTTTCGGGTCCACAGGCTCCCAGTGGATATCGTGTCGGACCGGGGTCCTCAGTTCGCCTCCAGGTTCTGGAAGGCGTTTTCCGCCAGCCTCTGAGCCTCCGTCAGCCTGTCGTCTGGGTTCCATCCGCAGTCGAACGGGCAGACGGAGCCCGGCAACGTGGAGTAGGAGGTTGGGCTGAATACGCGCATAATACCCTCCTCTCCTCCTCTACCGTTATGTCTCCATTTCAGTGTCAATATGGTTTTCAACCTCCTCTGTTTCCCGAGCAGGAGCAGGAGGCGGAGGTGCCTTCGGTCCAGGCACATGTGGCTCGCTGTCGCCGGACGTGGAATCGGGTTCGAACGTCACTGCAGAAGGCTTCGGTTAAAGCCCAACATCAGGCTAACCGCAAGCGCCGTCCGGCTCCGGTTTTCCGTCCTGGGCAGCGGGTTTGGCTTTCCACCCGTGATCTCCCTCTCCGGGTGGAATCCAGGAAGCTGGCTCCTCACTTCATAGGACCCTTTAGAGTGGTTCGTCGGATGAACCCTGTGGCTTACAGGTTGCGGCTTCCGAGTTCGATGAGGATTCATCCGACGTTTCATGTGTCCCTGTTGAAGCCATTCCTCTCATCGCCCTTGTCCCCGCCTCTACCCGCGGTTCCACCGCCTCGGTTGATCGGTGGTCAGCCGGTCTACACTGTGCGGAGGATCCTGAGTTGTAGGCGGAGGGGTAGGGGGTTTCAGTTCCTTTTTTTTTAAACTTTATTTTTTAGCGTTTATCGCTTTTCTGGTCAAGCATGACCGACAGATACAGGGTGAAACGGGATATAGATCAGGGGAAGACATTCTGGCAAATGACGGCGGGTCCGGGAATCGAACTCGGAGTCCACCAGATCTGTGACGCAGCACGGTTTTCCCCGACGCAGAAATAGCGCCGAGATATGCGGTGAGCTACTGGAGCTCCCCCTGGGGGTTTCAGTTCTTGGTGGATTGGGAGGGGTACGGGGTAGAAGAGCGTTCTTGGGTGCCTCAAAGGGATATCTTAGATCCCTGCCTGATCGATGATTTCCAGCGGCTGCATCCCGAGGCCCCTAGGTAAACGTCAGGTGCCGTTCGTCGGGGGAGGGTACTGTAACGCTTGGGTTCTCTGGCCCCGCCTGAGAACCACCCACCATTCTGACACCTGTCACTTGGCTTTCCTGTCACTTGTCTCCCTGTCACTTGTCACTTATTGTTTGGGTCTCCTGATTGGTTGTCACGTTGGTGCGCTTGGTATGTCTGGAATGTGGTCTTACTTAAACCCCTGTCTTTCTACTTCCAGTTGTCAGATCTTCTCATTCTCCTGCAGAGTACATGGTGGTACCGCAGACACTGGACGTTGCTGTCATTATTGTTATCATTATTATCTTCTCTCCTAGACACCCTGCGTCAGTGTTACTATCTGTTGCTATTACTCTAGGTGTACCGTTCTACAAATAAAGAGAACCACCGTTAATGAGTAAACACCCTCTCTCTCTGCCTCTACTTATTACTCCACAACTGGAACCTACCTGTCTCCGTCGTAACACACAATCAGGCAAAATGAAGTAAAATAAACAACTAAATGTGTGTTATTGACGTTTTATTGTCACTAGTTTCATAGAAGACATGTTTAGAAAGCAAAATATAACAACATCTCAAAATCAACCAAAAAAATTATATTTGTCTATTCACCTGGGGTGTCTCGCCTTAAAGGAAGACGCCAACATTTTGGGAAATTAGCTTATTTGCCATCTTCCCTTGAGTTAGACAAGAAGATACATACCCTTTTCTTTTCTGTGCGTGGGAACGCACAGTAAGCTTAGGGAACGCCCGCACCGTTAGCGTAGCTTAGCTTCATCACTGGAAGTGGGGCAGTCTTTTACACTGAAGTTCCCTACAGTCCCCTACAGTCACGAAATACACTCCAAATACAACTCCAAAACGTTCCTGTAAACATGTTGTGACCTGTGTATTTACCACGTGGAGAAATAAAAAAAAATTGAATTCGACAATTACGTATAATTTTCCCATGGCTGGTGTTGATATGCTGCTAGCTAACGAAAACCAACAACCGGACACTAAAGCAGATAACGAGGCATCATTTTTACTTCCGGTCGGGGGGTTTCAAAATAAAAGAGTGACGTCTAAAGCACCGGAAATACGTTTATTTTGTACATTATCTAACGTTAACACAAACCTAAACTAACGTTACAAATAACCTAAAGTTAGTTTAGGTTCGTGTTAACGTTAGATAATGTACAAAATAAACGTATTTCCGGTGCTTTAGACGTTGCTCTTTTATTTTGAAACCCCCCGACCGGAAGTAAAAATGATACCTCGTTATCTGCTTTAGTGTTTGGTTGTTGGTTTTCGTTAGCTAGCAGCATATCAACACCAGCCATGGGAATACTGCTTTCTAAATTGTGGAGGCTTTTACTCATCAATGTAAGAGGATTTGAAGGCATGGTATCAAGTTCAAGTTCAAGTTCAAGTTCTTTAATAGTTGTCATACAGAAGTACAGAATACTTTCATACAAAATGCTTCTTACTGTTACGCTCCAGAGACTGTGCTAGACAAGATAGTATCAAATAACATAATAACATAATATAGCATGAATTTATAAGAAGAAAATGAGGTCACAGTGTTCGGTATAGACATATGTACAATGTTCTGAGTTACCATATAATATACAATACACAATACTATGCAGTGTATCCATAAACTTCAATCGGTTCGGATCCTTTGAATGAAATGAGAATGTAAACAAACACGGCGTCACGTTAGAAAGTATCACTGCGTTGCGTTAAATCA